>NC_041393.1:355468146-355475851 GCF_002162155.2 Triticum dicoccoides
GCCGCCTTTCCCCACTCTGCTGCGGCCTCGCCGGCCCGCGCCCCCTCCCCACAAAACCTCGCTCCGGCTATGCCGCGCCATGGCCGCCCCCTTCCCTTCCCCGGCGGCTGCGGCCGCCCGTTGCAGTGGCCGGCGACGCCTCGCCGTTCCCCCAGTTGGCCTGGGCGGGCGCCTATTCGGGCTGGCGCCCGTCGCCTGCACGCCCGAACCCGATAGGCCCCTAGGGGCCTATGACAAACGGGGCCCGTGCCCCAGAATGTTTTATAAAAAAAAGGAATAAAAATAAAAATGAATTAATAAAATTAATAATTAATTAATTAATTAGTGAATTAATTAACTTAATTAATCTTGTTTAATTAACCTAATTAACTATTGATAATTAATTAAACTATAATTAGATTAGTTAAAACCTAATTAGTATAAGCAGAGTATGACATGTGGGACCCACACGTCAGGTTGACCAGTCAACTCTGTTGACTGCTGACGTCAGCATGACATCATGCTGATGTCATTATTCCATTTTCGAATTAATTTAAATAACTAATTAAATTCCATAAATTAATAAAATCTTTAGAAAATCATATCTTTTAAACCGTAACTCGGATTAAATTATTTTCAACATGAGAGTTGCTCAGAGCGACGAGACGAACCCGGATACGCAGCCCGTTCGTCCACCACACCCTCCTAACATATCAAACACGCAACCTTCCCCTTCAGATCATCTGTCCGAAAACACGGAACACCGGGGATACTTTCCCGGATGTTTCCCCCCTTCACCAGTGTCACCTCCTACAGCATTCACCTCTAGCACCGCGTATTGCCATGTTACACTTTGTGATACTTTGATTGCTCTGTTATTTATTGTGTTCCCCCTCCGTTACTTCTTTCCGGTAGACCCCGAGACTGCCGGCAACCCCCAGTTCGACTATGGTGTTGACGATCCCTCCTTGCCAGAGCAACCAGGCAAGCCCCCCCCCTTGATCACCAGATATCGCCTACTCTTCTCTATACTGCTTGCATTAGAGTAGTGTAGCATGTTACTGCTTTCCGTTAATCCTATTCTGATGCATAGCCTGACATTGTTGCTACATCTGTTGATACCTTACCTGCAATCCTAAATACTTAGTATAGGATGCTAGTTTATCATTATTGGCCCTACATTCTTGTCGGTCTGCCTTGCTATACTATTGGGCCGTGATCACTCAGGAGGTGATCACGGGTATATACTATACATACATACATACTATACAGATGGTGACTAAAGTCGGGTCAGCTCGAAGAGTACCCGCGAGTGATTCACGGATTGGGGGCTGAAAGGACCTTTGTCCCGACGGCCCTCTGTGTGGATCTTTGTGGCGGAGCGACAGGGCAGGTTGAGACCGCCTAGGAGAGAGGTGGGCCTGGCCCTGTTCGGCGTTCGCGGATATTTAACATGCTTAACGAGATCTTGGTATTTGATCTGAGTTGGCTACGAGCCTATACGCACTAACCATCTACGCGGGAGTAGTTATGGGTATCCCGACGTCGTGGTATCAGCCGAAGCACTTTGTGACGTCAGCGACTGAGCGGCGCGCGCCAGGTTGGACTGCGTTAACGCAACTTCTTTTGTAATGGAGGTTGCTAGGTCTGCTCACTGGCCGTGTACGCAACGTGCAGATGTGCTCAGGGCAATGGGCCCAGACCCCTGCGCGCTTAGGTTTAGACTGGCGTGTTGGCCTCTCCGTTGAGCCTAGGTGGGGCTGCGACGTGTTGATCTTCCGAGGCCGGGCATGACCCAGGAAAGTGTGTCCGGCCAAATGGGATCGAGCATGTTGGGTTATGTGGTGCACCCCTGCAGGGAAGTTAATCTATTCGAATAGCCGTGATCTTCGGTAACAGGACGACTTGGAGTTGTACCTTGACCTTATGACAACTAGAACCGGATACTTAATAAAACACACCCTTCCAAGTGCCAGATACAACCGGTGGTCGCTCTACCTCAGGGATATGAGGAGGGGATCGCCGGGTAGGATTATGCTATGAGATGCTATTTGGAGATGCTACTTGGAGATGCTACTTGGAGGACTTCAATCTACTCTCTTCTACTTGATGCAAGACGGTGGCTGCGAGAAGCGTAGTCTTCGACAGGATTAGTTATCCCCCTCTTATTCTGGCATTCTGCAGTTCAGTCCACTGATATGGCCTCCTTACACATATACCCATGCATATGTAGTGTAGTTCCTTGCTTGCGAGTACTTTGGATGAGTACTCACGGTTGCTTTCTCCCCCCTTTTTCCCCTTTCCTTTCTTTCTGGTTGTCGCAACCAGATGCTGGAGTCCAGGAGCCAGACGCCACCATCGACGACGACCCCTACTACACTGGAGGTGCCTACTACTACGTGCTGCCCGCTGATGACGACCTGGAGTAGTTTAGGAGGATCCCAGGCAGGAGGCCTGCGCCTCTTTCGATCTGTATCCTAGTTTGTGCTAGCCTTCTTAAGGCAAACTTGTTTAACTTATGTCTGTACTCAGATATTGTTGCTTCCGCTGACTCGCCTATGATCGAGCACTTGTATTCGAGCCCTCGAGGCCCCTGGCTTGTATTATGATGCTTGTATGACTTATTTATGTTTTAGAGTTGTGTTGTGATATCTTCCCGTGAGTCCCTGATCTTGATCGTACACGTTTGCGTGCATGATGAGTGTACGATTGAATCGGGGGCGTCACAAGTTGGTATCAGAGCCGACTGCCTGTAGGAATCCCCCTTCCACACTCCTTGGCCGAAGTCGAGTCTAGACATTACAAAAACTTTTACTAACTTGGCTGTGTGCCTTACGGGCCCACGTCGCCATCGGGTGGTACTAGGATCTTTTATTCCTCGACCTATACTCTGGGACTCTGACATCTCTTCTATTCGGGTTAAATGAATTTTACTAAATCTAACATTAGGATCTCGTTATCATTTTCACCCGGAGAGCCCCTTATTACTGATGATCGTCTGCTGCACCAGAAGACCCTGAAGTTACTCTCCGCTGTTAACCCGAGAACTTCTGTTCATCGCGTTTGCAATTCACCTTTCATCGCAAACCCTTATGGATAACTACTTGCATTTGTTATTCTTACATTCATCCCCAGTGGTCTTGTTATTACAAGATACCCTGAAAAACTCGTCGTGATTTCGATAATCCCTTGAGCTTACTGCCTTGCTGTTCTTGTCACTTGAATACCCCTAAGAATAATTTCTCGCACTTGTCGAGTATCCGCTCATCCCCAGTTGTTCATGTGTTTCACAAAAGTCTTCAAAATAATATTCGATCTTCCGAAAATCCACTGGAGCCTTTGGCTCTTGAAATTCTTGCTTGCTTGCATTATGGTTAATCCCATAAGTCTCGTAGTCTTAATGACATTCCTTGTCATTATCATTTTGAGTCTGTTAACTCAATATGTTGCGAATACACGCAATCATCATTGATCCTTATAAATTACCTTTTCGGCGGAGCTTCCATTCTTTTAACTGGAATTGGTTCTCGACCAATCCAATTGTCGTTGATTGTACCCTAAGGCTATTCAACTTATCCATCCCTAATCAGAGCATTGCTTCTGATCCCTTGATTTGGAAATCATAATTCCTTTGCATTTGACAATTGAGTTAGTCAGTTGTTTCTATAATATGATCTCCTTGCATTCTTCTTCCTCTAGTTGAGTACCGATACTCGTATCAGATCCTTTGTGGACCATCAAGTCCTTTGTTGGATTGTTATCCGACAGTGTCCTTCACATTTGATCACCTTGTGAGTTCTTCCCCTGATACATAATGCCTTTGTTAAGTTGTATCCTCTGCTTGGCCAACCATGCTCTGCTTTCGGGCTTGTGTTATTTACTCTTGAAACTTGTGGTATATGTTTCTAAGAAGCCCCTATGGATTGAACATATGCCTTCTCTAAACCGTGTGAACCCGAAAGTTTTCACGAGTCATACTCTTCTGGTGCTTCACCAGATAAAATTTCAACACTGCAACTTCATCGAACGTGAGAAGTGAATGAAAGGTTATGCATTGGAGAAGTGGGAGTCGACCTTGAACTTGTGTTCATGCCCATGGACACGATGTAGATCTTATCATTAAAGCTTCTCTTAAATAAATTATTCCTTTGGTATAAGTTCATCTTATATCTAGGATCTGGCCTTTTGCAACCGTGGTTCCGACCATGATTGTTCTTCTTTGATCTCATTTCTCAGACAAGTTAAAACAATTGTCTTCTATGGATCAATACACCAGTCCAACCTTACTTTGATCTTGTGTCGGGTATTACCCCCCTGGTATCTCGAGATTATCATGGAACTGCATAACTTTTTATGAGTTCTTCATCAAGTGCTACCTTCCCACTGATTCCAATTTTTCGCGGGCTCTGTGTTACTGAACACTCAAAGACACCGATAACTGAACCAAGTCCGCTCTACGGTTCAACAACTCTTCAGTAAGCTTCTATAAGTATGAGTTTGTAACCGATCACGCCATTCCTAGCCTGTTTGGCTATATCTTTGTCGTGCTGATTTTAACTGTGCTACTTGGTCCTTCTTCTCGGAGCACAATTTTCGACGATGAACTAACCTTACATCGATTCTCATCGTCATATCATTTCGCCTTGAACAACAAGCTTGGTTTCGAGTTTGTGTCGTACCCTTGGTTCCAATAACCTTTCACTTCATCATTAATCTGACTTGATGTCGTCGCCGATCGATTACATCTTCATGAACTCTCGCGACAAAGGTGTCGTGATCATCAACATTCTGAGCTCATCCAGGATATCAATTGGATTCATGATGAGAAATACCATCCTTGCCTCGATGATTTGTATTATCATCGACCACTTTATTGCCTTCCCACCAACACAAGCTTGTTCATGTTTGGTGTTATACCCTGAGTTCCTTGCTGTCCAGCAATTGATCTTCCTTACCTCGGAAGTATTACCATCTCTTTTTGTCAAGAATGTGGTGAGAATTTCACCACCTCTTAATAATTCTTGATATCATAATACTTCTTGCCATCTTTGTTCCTTCCTTGGTCCCCGTATTGTTTTCAACCGGAATACCGACAATGGAGCTATGACGTGTGAATTCAAAACTTCTAGCAACCCTATTGCTTTGAAGTGAATGGGCGATAGTTCATTCTATGTCCTTCGCTAATTGAATCACCATTCTGACATTGGTCGTGCAACCCAACCCATATTTCGGGCGCACATTTCAACCAATGTTTAATTGTGTATGTTTTCCTCGAGCATACTTCCATATATCATTTGATCTGGCAAATGTTATCTCCTTGTTCACTTAATGGTGGAAATCCATCTTTTGGGATCTCGGCGAATTGCCGTTGAGTTCACCAGACACCTCCTTGTCCTCTCCTTGGGTTAATGATGAACTCTTGTTAATGGAAGTCACTTCATAGTTCATTTCCCGAGAATCTTACAGTGTCATCCCGTCAATTGGTGTTGCACCTTTCTTCTCAGGCATCCTGAGCCTGAGGTATCCTGACACCAATCATACCTGAATCTCCGTCAGATATGATGGTTAGGACAACTTTCCAAGAGTTATGATATTGATCCTTTGATGACCCGGTAACATGATGTCATGCCTAGCACCCCCCCCCCCGGCTGGAGGACCTATCATTGTAGATTCCTTTTCAGCAAGGTTATCCATTCATCCATGAGGAAATTGTAAGACTTATTCTACAAGATATTCCTGATGGATCCTTTGTGTTTCCAAAGTCTGATCTTCACACGAAGACCATGTCAAGGCTATCTCGAAGCATGTCAATGGTACTCCAATTTTCAACAGGAACATTTGAAGCACGGTGCTAAATTTTATTTATCATTTATCCTAACACCGTTGTATGGGTAATGTCATGATATTTCTCTCCCCTTTCCTGAAGGGTTTTCTACGTTATATCCTATCATGGATATCATGCTCTGCTTGTCCTTGGGAAGGATTTACCCCTGAAAGATGTGTTTAAACACATTTTCCTTTCCATTGTTCTGTTTAAACATAATAATCACTTTTCCTTTCCATTGGTTTGTTTAAACCTTCTTGTGATCTATATAATATAAGCAGTAATATCCCTGCTCATGTAAACACCTCGGTGTACCATCTTGTCTGGTGTAACCCTGTTACTATTTTGATGACATTCCGGTAGCCACCGATGGACGAGAACCTTGCCTATTGGTCCGCCTCGTTCAACGAGCAGGAAATGGTTCTCTTCGTCCCTCGCCCTTGGTATCGATGTTGTTGCCGACATATCTGATAGGCTACCCTTTGACACGCCTTACTATCATGACCGTGCCAAATGTCGGCCCCCTTCCTACTTTCAACCACATGGTGGGCCCATAACCCATAGTTCCACAGGATCGAAACCTGACTCTCCTGCACCCCCTCTTCCCAAGGTTGTTCCTCGCGTGCGGCCTCGTATGTAATTCACGGGCCACCGTCCTAAGTGATCTATTTTGGTAGCAGACGCAATACTCAATCTCATTGCTCTGGACCCCTTTCGCATGTTGTTTCAGACATCGAATAATGGCCTATCCGTTTGAAACTTCTCATGGTACCTTCTTACTTTACTCTCGATATTTTCTTAAGTTCAATTCTAGAGTTACTTCCTACCCCATTCCCTGAGTTATGTACCAGATAGTCAACCTGGTAAGGCCCGTCCTTCCCGAGTCTTCCCCCATATCCTTTTCGTAAGTACGATGAAGATCCCGAAGAAAGGATGACGACTTCATCATTTTGACCTGAAGTAGAAGTATGAAGGCATCAATATATTGGATTGACCTCTTCGAGAAGAGCAAGCCAGGATGAGAAGGCCCTCTATATTCGTTACCAAACCTTCCCCCCTTACTCCCCTCTTAAATCTCGGGACGAGATTTCTTGTAGTGGAGGAGAATTGTGACGCCCGGATAATTAAGCTACAGCAACCATCTACTAATGATGCCACGTCACCTTGATTACTGATGCTAATCTTGCGTTAGTTCGAAACCGATTCTAATTCAAATTCAAAATTAGGCAAACATCAAAAGTTTTCAAATATTAAAAACCAAAATGTCCGGGTTGTGTCAGTTATTGCACAGATGACTATGATGAATAATCCACATTTTTATATAATGTATAAATGCACTAAAATGATTTAAACGGTAGCAAAAACATTTTTTTAAATGCCTTTGCTATTTTATAAAACACAAAACTAATTTATTTTTGGTTAAAACCTTTTGTGGCTGAGGGTTATTTTGAAACGTTATTTTAGGAGTTGTTGTCATATTTTACTAAGTAAAAATAATGTGGGTCTAAAATTTAAAACAGAAAATAAATATAATAAGAAAAAGAAAAAAAACAACAAAAAAAGGGAAACAAGGGAGGCCACCCCCGGCCACACTGGGCCTTGGCCCAGATGGCCGGCCCAGCCGCCCGAATAGGCCAGCCCACCCGCACCACCACTTAACCCCCTCGGTCCTTAGACCGAAACCCTAACCCCCACTTCTCCCCTGATCCCCCACTCACACCCACTCCTCCCTCTCTCCCTTCCCCGATCTGGATCGGGGCAACCCCCCAGATCCCATCGCCCCATCGCCACCTCGACGTCGCCGTCACCCCTCTCGCGGAGCCGGCCCCTCCTGGCGCCCCACCGACGCCCCGTCGCCCGTCCAGGACCACGCCGACGCGGGACCCCGCCCGAAGCTACCTC
>NC_041393.1:355476479-355543179 GCF_002162155.2 Triticum dicoccoides
CCGTGCGCGCCCACCATGGCCGCCTTTCCCCGCTCTGCTGCGGCCTCGCCGGCCCGCGCCCCCTCCCCACAAAACCTCGCTCCGGCTCTACCGCGCCATGGCCGCCCCCTTCCCTTCCCCGGCGGCTGCGGCCGCCCGTTGCAGTGGCCGGCGACGCCTCGCCGTTCCCCCAGTTGGCCTGGGCGGGCGCCTATTCGGGCTGGCGCCCGTCGCCTGCACGCCCGAACCCGATAGGCCCCTAGGGGCCTATGACAAACGGGGCCCGTGCCCCAGAACGTTTTATAAAAAAAAGGAATTAAAATAAAAATGAATTAATAAAATTAATAATTAATTAATTAATTAGTGAATTAATTAACTTAATTAATCTTGTTTAATTAACCTAATTAACTATTGATAATTAATTAAACTATAATTAGATTAGTTAAAACCTAATTAGTATAAGCAGAGTATGACATGTGGGACCCACACGTCAGGTTGACCAGTCAACTCTGTTGACTGCTGCCGTCAGCATGACATCATGCTGATGTCATTATTCCATTTTCGAATTAATTTAAATAACTAATTAAATTCCAGAAATTAATAAAATCTTTAGAAAATCATATCTTTTAAAACGTAACTCGGATTAAATTATTTTCAACATGAGAGTTGCTCAGAACGACGAGACGAACCCGGTTACGCAGCCTGTTCATCCACCACACCCTCCTAACATATCAAACATGCAACGTTCCCCCTTTAGATCATCTGTCCGAAAACACGGAACACCGGGGATACTTTCCCGGATGTTTCCCCCCTTCACCAGTGTCACCTCCTACAACATTCACCTCTAGCACCGCGTATTGCCATGTTACGCTTTGTGATACTTTGATTGCTCTGTTATTTATTGTGTTCCCCCTCCGTTACTTCTTTCCGGTAGACCCCGAGACTGCCGGCGACCCCCAGTTCGACTATGGTGTTGACGATCCCTCCTTGCCAGAGCAACCAGGCAAGCCCCCCCCCCTTGATCACCAGATATCGCCTACTCTTCTCTATACTGCTTGCATTAGAGTAGTGTAGCATGTTACTACTTTCCGTTAATCCTATTCTGATGCATAGCCTGACATTGTTGCTACATCTGTTGATACCTTACCTGCAATCCTAAATACTTAGTATAGGATGCTAGTTTATCATTATTGGCCCTACATTCTTGTCGGTCTGCCTTGCTATACTATTGGGCCGTGATCACTCGGGAGGTGATCACGGGTATATACTATACATACATACATACTATACAGATGGTGACTAAAGTCGGGTCAGCTCGAAGAGTACCCGCGAGTGATTCACGGATTGGGGGCTGAAAGGACCTTTGTCCCGACGGCCCTCTGTGTGGATCTTTGTGGTGGAGCGACAGGGCAGGTTGAGACCGCCTAGGAGAGAGGTGGGCCTGGCCCTGTTCGGCGTTCGCGGATATTTAACACGCTTAACGAGATCTTGGTATTTGATCTGAGTTGGCTACGAGCCTATACGCACTAACCATCTACGCGGGAGTAGTTATGGGTATCCCGACGTCGTGGTATCAGCCGAAGCACTTCGTGACGTCAGCGACTGAGCGGCGCGCGCCGGGTTGGACTGCGTTAACGCAACTTCCTTTGTAATGGAGGTTGCTAGGTCTGCTCACCGGCCGCGTACGCAACGTGCAGGTGTGCTCAGGGCGATGGGCCCAGACCCCTGCGCGCTTAGGTTTAGACCGGCGTGCTGGCCTCTCCGTTGAGCCTAGGTGGGGCTGCGACGTGTTGATCTTTCGAGGCCGGGCATGACCCAGGAAAGTGTGTCCGGCCAAATGGGATCGAGCGTGTTGGGTTATGTGGTGCACCCCTGCAGGTAAGTTAGTCTATTCGAATAGCCGTGATCTTCGGCAACAGGACGACTTCGAGTTGTACCTTGACCTTATGACAACTAGAACCGGATACTTAATAAAACACACCCTTCCAAGTGCCAGATACAACCGGTGGTCGCTCTACCTCAGGGATATGAGGAGGGGATCGCCGGGTAGGATTATGCTATGAGATGCTATTTGGAGATGCTACTTGGAGATGCTACTTGGAGGACTTCAATCTACTCTCTTCTACTTGATGCAAGACGGTGGCTGCGAGAAGCGTAGTCTTCGACAGGATTAGTTATCCCCCTCTTATTCTGGCATTCTGCAGTTCAGTCCACTGGTATGGCCTCCTTACACATATACCCATGCATATGTAGTGTAGTTCCTTGCTTGCGAGTACTTTGGATGAGTACTCACGGTTGCTTTCTCCCCCCTTTTTCCCCTTTCCTTTCTTTCTGGTTGTCGCAACCAGATGCTGGAGTCCAGGAGCCAGACGCCACCGTCGACGACGACCCCTACTACACTGGAGGTGCCTACTACTACGTGCTGCCCGCTGATGACGACCTGGAGTAGTTTAGGAGGATCCCAAGCAGGAGGCCTGCGCCTCTTTCGATCTGTATCCCAGTTTGTGCTAGCCTTCTTAAGGCAAACTTGTTTAACTTATGTCTGTACTCAGATATTGTTGCTTCCGCTGACTCGCCTATGATCGAGCACTTGTATTCGAGCCCTCGAGGCCCCTGGCTTGTATTATGATGCTTGTATGACTTATTTATGTTTTAGAGTTGTGTTGTGATATCTTCCCGTGAGTCCCTGATCTTGATCGTACACGTTTGCGTGCATGATTAGTGTACGATTGAATCGGGGGCGTCACAGTTGCCTTGGAGGGCTGAGGGTGAACTAGTACAGTGGATGAACTGGCCTCAGGAGGTGAGGTGTTCTTGAGCTCAAGGGAGCTGGTTAGGTGGTCGGATGATAATAGATCCCCCCTCCATGGTGGTGGCTAAGTCCTATTCATAGTGTCCTTGGTCCTCTTCCCAAATGTTGGCGGGAAGGGATCCTGCAACGGCCGGAATTGAATGGGGACAAGTAGTACAACTTATCCTAACAAAAGAAGTCTCCGCCTGCGAAAAGCCTCTGGTCATGACGCTGCGGTGGGCTCGCCAATGACCTTCGTCCTGCCGCCCTGGCGGTCTTGGTCTCGTTGCACCAGAATGGAAATCTTTGGTTGATTCCTCGGGACTCTGCGCGTGTGGCTTGCCTCCTTTGCACCAAAGAGGAAACCTGCGCTCTGCGCCCGCCTGGTGCCCGCCTGGCCCCGGTCTTCATGGCTCACGTCAGCTAAGCCTCGTGAGGTGAACCTTGCATGGAACTCTCCGGCCCCCGGGAGCCAGCCTAAGGAGAACGACCCCCTCGGGGGTCTTGGCATCATCCGCCTCGCGAGGCTTGGCCCCTCGTGAGGGTCTTGAGTTGTTGATGCTGAAGGTGGGCCATACCGGGCCGTCGATGGAGCCACGTGGTGGGCTGCAGGCATGCAGGGTTGGATACCCCCATTTCCAGAACAGTGACAATATCAATAAAGCTTGTCCAAAGGATCCATTGTCATTGCCACGTATCGACCAGATAGTGGACTCCACTGCTGGGTGCGACTTGCTGTCGTTCCATGACGCTTACTCAGGATATCATCAGATCTTCATGACGAAGGAAGATGAAGAAAATACCACGTTCATCACCCCATGTGGTACGCACTATTTCGTACGGATGCCTTTCGAGTTGAAGAGCGCTGGTTCAACGTTCGCCCAAGCAGTACAAATTGGTGTTGAGCCCCAACTCCATTGAAATATGGAAGCCTACATGGATGATATAGTGGTCAAAACCAAAGATAAGGCTACGCTCGTGCAGGACCAAGAAGAAACCTTTGCCAATCCATGCAAGATCAACCTCAAGCTCAACCTAGAGAAGTGCGTATTTGGTGTCCCATCCAGCAAACTTCTTGGGTTCTTTGTGTCTCAATGCGGAATCGAAGCGAATCCCGACAAGCTCAAAGCGATTGAGCAGATTGAGGTGCCCAGGCGAGTCAAGGATGTCTGTAGGCTTGCTGGCTACGTTGCTGCCTTGAGAAGGTTCATCACTAAATCTGCTAAGCGCGCCCTCCTCTTTTTCAGAATTTAGAAAAAGGTGGGTCAGATGAAATCGACTCCGGAGGCAGAGGCAGCGTTGCAAGATTTGAAGAGGTACCTCTCCTCTACGCCAATACAAGTCGCGCCCAAACCACAAGAGGCATTGCTGCTATATTTGGCATCAACAAATAAAGTGGTCAGTGCTACGCTAGTGGTGGAGAGAGAAGGTGAGGAAGAGAAAACGACAGAGGCAAGGCCATCGGATGAGGAACCAGGGCCGGTAGGGCCCGATGCCGGCAAGGCAGAACCCCGGCAGATCTCGGTTCCGACATGACAGAGTCTGCACAAGTGAGCGAAGTAAGGCAGAAGAAGAAGGTGGTGCAACACCCAGTCTATTTTGTCAACTCCCTCTTGCATGGGGCTAGGTCAAGGTATTCTGGCATGCAAAAGTTGCTTTTCGGCCTTCTTATGGCCTCAAGAAAGCTGCACCACTATTTTCAAGTGCACGAGATCAAGGTCGTCACTCGCCTCCCATTGCAGCGAATCTTGCACAACCCATATGCAAGTGGGAGGATTGTGGAGTGGGCGTTGGAGCTGTCGTGCTTTTGGCTCAAGTTTGAAAGTACTTCGACGATCAAGAGCAGAGCCTTGGCAGAGTTCATCGGAGAATGGTCATCCACACCCGACGAAGATGTTCAAGAAACCACCCTTCCTGGCAAAGATGCAAGTAGTCATTGGATTATGCACTTCGATGGGGCTTTCTCATTACAAGGTGCTGGTGCCGGCGTGCTACTCGTCGCGCCCACCGGAGAACGCCTCAAGTACATAGTCTAGATGCATTTTCCTCGGGAGAGGTCAACAAACAATACGGCAGAGTATGAGGGGCAGCTTGCCGGTCTCAGGATCGCGGTGGACCTCAGAATTAGGAAGCTTATTGTCAGAGGAGATTCACAACTTGTCATCAAGCTAGTCAACAAGGATTATTAGAGCCCATTGGTGGAGGCATGCGTGGATGAAGTGAGGAAGTTGGAAGAGCGCTTTGACGGCCTGTAAGCGGAGCATGTTCCTCGAGCAGAGAACAACATTGCCGATGACTTGTCAAAGCGTGTTGCCCTCAAGTTACCTATGGAACCAGGTGCCTTTGTGCTTGAATTAACTCAGCCATCCATCGAACCATCAGCAGGGCAGAACAAGCGAAGGAAGGAGGGATCCAACAAATACTTTCCTGCAGAGCTCCCAGGAGCCACCGACAAGGAAGTTGCCGGGTACCCCAAGCTTGCCAGGGAGCAGCAGCCTCCGGCGGGGTCCCAAGCCCCCGCCGTATGGACAACTGCCCCCACGGCAGAAGACATGCCTTTAGTCCTCGCTGTCGAGCCTCAGGCTCCAGGATGGGTGCAGCATATAGTTCGTTTCCTCCAAACAGGGGAGCTCCCTGAGGAGCAGGAAGAAGCAGAAAAAGTAGCACGTCGGTCTAGCATGTACTAGTTTGTGGATGATGTCCTATACATAAGGAGACCTAACGGCGTGAAATTGAAGTGTATTCCTTGAGAGGACGGACTGGAGGTATTGGCAGAGATACACGGAGGCATATGTGGCTCCTACATAGGGTCAAGAGCCATTGCCGGCAAAGCATTCCGGCAAGGTTTCTTCTGGCCCACTGCCCTCTAGGATGCAACGACACTAGTAACCAAGTGTGAAGCGTGCCAGTTTCATTCACAGAAGCTTCATCAACCATCCTAGGCTCTTCAAACAATTCCTCTTTCCTGGCTATTTTTGGTCTAGGGGCTCGACATACTGGGCCCCTTTCCCCATGCTATCGGGGGCTTTGAGTACTTGTACATTGTGATTGACAAGTTCACAAAGTGGCCGGAGGTGGAGCCAATGAGAAAGGTGACAGTGAAGTCGGCCGTCAAGTTCTTCAAGTGACTCATTTGCCGTTTTGGTGTGCCAAATAGAGTCATCACCGACAACAACACATAGTTCACGAGCCGCACCTTTATGCAGTATATCCAAGACCTTGGTAGCATGGTTTGCTTTGCTTCAGTTGCTCATCCAATAAGCAATGACCAAGAGGAAAGGGCAAATGCTGAAGTGTTGTGAGGCCTCAAAACAAGAACTTTCGACAAGCTGCACAAATGTGGGAGGCGCTGTATTGATGAATTGCCAACAGTTCTTTGGTCAATCAGAACGACACCAAATCGAGCCACTGGCCAGAAACCCTTTGCCCTGGTATACGGGGCAGAAGCAGTTCTCCCCATGGAACTCATATATGGGTCACCTCGAGTGCTCTCTTATGATGAGCATGATCAAGAGCAGTTGCACCAACATGATACAATGCTCCTTGAGGAAGATTGTCTTCAAGCTCCTGTGCGAGCCACTCGCTACCAACAAGCCTTGTGCCGCTATCGTAGCCGCAAGGTTCATGCCCGAAGCCTTGAGGAAGGCGACTTTGTTCTTTGGCGTGTTCAGTCCGCCAAGAATTCAAACAAGTTGGAGCCAAAGTGGGAAGGTGTTGGTGTTCTAGGAACGGGGGTCCCTAGACTTGCCTGCCTGCGGCCTGCGACGTGGCTCAAGTAGTGTCCCAGTACGACCCGTCTTCACCAACCCAAGTTCAAGACCCTCGCGAGGGGCCAAGCCTTGTGGGGCAGACGACACAAGGCTTCCTCAGGGGCGGCCTCACCAGGCAGACTCACGAGGAGGCGGAGAGATCAAGGCAAGGAATACCTCACGAGGTGCTCGTGACGCAAGCCATGACGATCAAGACTAGGCAGGCGCCAGCCAGCACAGTGTCCTTGTTTCCACTTTGGTGTAAAGGGGGCAAGCGCAGGTGCGGAGTACTAAGGCATCAGGAAAAGGTTTCCATATCGGTGCAATGAGACCAAGACCAGCAGAGCGGCAGGACGGAGATCATCGTGCAGCCCTAGACGGCGTCATCGTCAGCGCCTTTGGCAGTCGAAGACCACCTTTAGTAAGGATAGCTTGTACTAGCTGTACCCCTTCAAAATGGCTGTTGTTGGCTCCCTTCCCGCTCAATATTTGGGAAGAGGACCAGAGCCTCTATATATAGAGATAGCCACCACAGTAGAAAGGGAGATATCTCATCTAGGGCCGGTCAAATCCTTCCATAGCAGAACAACACCCCAGCTCAAGAACATTCCTCACGAGGCTGTTCTTCCTCTGTACTGTTCATCATCAGCCCCAGAGGCAATCCACCACACCACACACTGGATTAGGGTATTACACCACGACGGTGGCCCGAACCAGTATAAACCTTGTGTCCCTGGTGTTATTCATCGTGCTAGCTTAGATTCGTGGTGAGGTTTTGGGGCATGGATCGGTAGGGAGAAGATCTTCGTGCGCACCCCAGAGTTCGAACCTTAAGGGTTTTGCCAGAACCCGATATCCGACATTTGGCACGCCAGGTAGGGGTGCGCCAGAATCTTCTTTCCGCTGTTCTGCGTTCCGTCGCTTCATCGCATCCATGGCAGATGCTCGCCGAGCTCAAGCCGAGCGCCGGGCTGCTCTCGCCTCTCGCGTCGCCCAGACGGCTCCCGTCAGTGGGCCTCCTCGTTGTTCTCCGTCACCTACTGCCAAAGCCACCACCGGCCCGGCGGGGAACGAGTAGAAAGCATCTTTGTTGCACCCCTCGGTGCGGTGGGAAGGCCGCACCGCCACTCCGTCGCTAACTCCAGCTGGTTCGTCGTCCCACGCTCATCGCGCTCCCACAGACGCGCACGCCGCGTTGCTCCTGGAACGTGAGCTCCTGCACTACTGACCTATCGATGACCTCTACGAGGAGTGGCTCGCTCGCATCACCGAGCTCATCAGCGCCGCAGGGGGCTCTCCTACGCCATCCCTCTCGCTGCCTCGCCCTCCGTCTTGCATGGGCGATGCGGCTCAGGGGGTGCCTCCACCACCTCCTCCCCAAGAAGGCACCCTAGCCCCAAGGCACGCAGCCCCTAGACGAGACCCACCGCATCTAGCGCCCGCGCGACAAGAAAGGAGCTGCCAAGAAATCCCGTGGCCCAAGAAGGCACTTGCGTGCTCCCTGCTCCAGCATGCCAAGACCGCATCCCTGCACCAGCACGCCAAGACCCTGTGCTGCCCCTGGCGGCGGTGCGCGGGAATATCCAAGAGCAAGCTCCGCGACTGCAAAGGGCTCCGGTCGCCACGGGAGGCTGCCGCGCCTTCACCACCGAGCTATCCAGCATCGCCTGTCCAGGCAAGTTCAAACTGGATCCGCCTCCTTGCTACGACGGCACTGCCAACCCCGCGGAGTTCCTGCAGCTCTACGAGCTGGGCATCGAGGCGGCCAACAGGGACAAAAAGGTCATGACAAATTGGTTTCCCATGGCATTCAAGTATGGTGCCCGCACCTGGCTCCTGAACCTACCTCCCGGCTCGATCTCCTCTTGGGATGAGATGCGCAGCCGTTTCATCACCAACTTCCAGGGTACTCGCGACTGTCCTCCGGTCGTGGGTGACCTGCACTGCATCAAGCAGCAGCCTAGAGAGACCCTGCAGAAGTACATCCAATGCTTAAACAGCGCTCGCCTCAAGATTCCCAAGGTGACTGAGGAGGCCATCATCTCAGCGTTGTCTGATGGTGTCCGCGACGTCAAGATGAAGGAGGAGCTTGCCATCCACGAGGATCTATGCACATCCCTAGAGTTGTTAAACCTCGCGACCAAGTGCGCAAGAGCTGAGGAGGGACGCCTCTCCCTCCTCGAGCTTCTAGTTGCTGACCCAGAAGAGAAGAAAGCCAAGGCCAGGGACATGAAGCGCAAAGGAGCGGCTATGCTCGCAGCAGAACCAGACACGGAGCACGACAGGGACCAGCCGGAGTCGTCCAAGTGTAACCAATTCTGCGCCTGCCACAACCTCTACACCCACAACACCAACGAATGCCAAGAGCTCAGAGCCGTTCGAGAAGTACGCATCGGTCGACGCCCCGAGCGTAACGACCGGGGCTATGGCCGAGGAGAAGGAAGAGGTGGACGACGATGGGACGACCGAGGCCCTCGCCAGGAGTAGTGTGACCGCCCTAGCGAGGATCGCTGGCAGGACCAGCCTCGCGAGGGGGCATGGAGGGATCAGCCTCGCTAGGATCGCCCGCAGGGCAATGTAGGCCTTCCTCCTCTGCCACCACTGCCAAGAATGATGACCACCACCAAGACGATGGGGCTGGGGGCTTCCAGGAGCCAGTTGCTATCGCTTGCAACTTGGGCGGAGCCCAGGCCCCAGCCTCTCAGCACATCTTCAAGCAGTTTGCTCGCGAGGTGAATGCAGTCCTTCCCAAGCTCGAGGCCACGCGCCCTCTTAGGTGGTCCACGTGTGCCATCACGTTCAGCTCAGCGGACCAGCTCAAGTGTGCGGCTACGGCTGGCATCCTCCCAATGCTCTGCTCCCCATTCATCAGCAATGTGCAAGTTACCAGGACTCTCATCGATGGAGGAGCAAGACTCAATGTTCTGTCCGTCGAGATGTTCAACAACCTTCAAGTGTCATACGATCAACTTCAGCAAACCAAGCCTTTCTCAGGAGTCACTGATGGCTCCACTACTCCAATAGGGCAGGTTCGCCTCCCTGTCACCTTCGAGCAGCGCATGAACTATGACACTGAGATCATCGACTTCGACGTTGCCCACATTCGCCTACCATACAATGCCATCCTCGGGTATCCAGCCCTGGCCAAGTTGATGGCGGTAACTCACCATGGATACAATGTCCTCAAGATGCCGGGAAGCGGCGGAATCATCACAGTCCCCTATGAAGAGAAGGATGCGGTGTGCTCCCTCGAGCGCGCCTTCCAGGCCGCATCAATTGAGGACCTAGACAACAGGAGCGAGAACCCTCATGAGACAGTTCCCAAGAAGAAGAAGACATCGCCCAGCTCAAGGCCTTAGGATGTTGGCATCTCCGGAGGTGTCGCATCAGGATCCGCGCCCATGCAAGGGGCGCCTCCCTCCATCGCATAGGAAGGCGCGCCCAGCGCCCTCCTCGGGCAGGGCTCGGGGGCTCTCTTTTGGAGGGCCTGAGACTTTGCCAAGATCACAAGGGAGGCGCTCGGGCACCACTTGGAGGCATGCTTCGTGAGGCGTCTCCAATGTATCTATAATTTTTGATTGTTCCATGCTATTATATTACCCCTCTTGGATGTTTATGGGCTTTATTTTACACATTTATATCATTTTTGGGACTAACCTACTAACCGGAGGCCCAACCCGTATTATTGTTTTTTTGCCTATTTTAGTATTTCGAAGAAAAGGAATATCAAACGGAGCCCAAACGGAATGAAACCTTCGGGAGCGTGATTTTTGGAACGAACGTGATCTAGAGGACTTGGAGTGCAAGTCAAGAAGCAGCCGAGGCCTCGACGAGATAGGAGGCCCCCCCGCATATAGGGCGCGCCCCCTGTCTCGTGGGCCCCTCGGGCGTCCACCACCGTACTTCTTCCTCCTATATAAGCCCACGTACCCCGAAAACATCCGGGGAGCCAACGAAACACAATTTCCACCGCCGTAACCTTCTGTGTCCGCGAGATCCCATCTTGGAGCCTTCGCCGGCACTCTGCCAGAGGGGGAATCGACCACCGAGGGCTTATACATCAACATCCTTGCCCCTCCAATGAGTTGTGAGTATTTTACCACAGACCTACGGGTCCATAGTTATTAGCTAGATGGCTTCTTCTCTCTTTTTGGATCTTAATACAATGTTCTCCCCCTCTCTTGTGGAGATCTATTCGATGTAAACTCTTTTTGCAGTGTGTTTGTCAAGATCCGATGAATTGTGGGTTTATGATCAAGTTTATCTATGAATAATATTTGAATCTTCTCTGAATTCTTTTATGTATGATTGAGTTATCTTTGCAAGTCACTTTGAAATATCAGTTTGGTTTGGCCTACTAGATTGATCTTTCTTGCCATGGGATAAGTGCTTAGCTTTGGGTTCAATCTTGCGGTGTCCTTACCCAGTGATAGAAAGGGTTGCAAGGCACGTATTGTATTGTTTCCATCGAGGATAAAAAGATGGGGTTTATATCATATTGCATGAGTTTATCCCTCTACATCATGTCATCTTGCTTAAGGCGTTACTCTGTTCTAATGAACTTAATACTCTAGATGCAGGCAGGAGTCGGTCGATGTGTGGAGTAATAGTAGTAGATGCAGGTAGGAGTCGGTCTACTTGTTGCAGACGTGATGCCTATATTCATGATCATGCCTAGATAATCTCATAATTATTCGCTTTTCTATCAATTGCTCGACAGTAATTTGTTCACCCACCGTATACTTATGCTATCTTGAGAGAAGCCTCTAGTGAAACCTATGGCCCCCGGGTCAATCTCTTATCATATTTGCTTCCAATCTACATTTATTTGCATCTTTACTTTTTGCATCTAGATTATAAAATACCAAAAATATATTTATCTTATCATACTATCTCTATCAGATCTCACTTTCGCAAGTGGCCGTTAAGGGATTGACAACCCCTTTATTGCGTTGGTTGCGAGTTCTTTGTTTGTTTGTGTAGGTGCATGGGACTTTTGAGGAGCCTCCTACTGGTTGATACCTTAGTTCTCAAAAATTGAGGGAAATACTTACGCTACTATTGCTGCATCACCCTTTCCGCTTCAAGGAAAACCAACGCAAGCTCAAGACGTAGCAAGAAGGATTTCTGGCGCCGTTGCCAGGGAGGTGTTCGCTGAAGTCAAGACATAACAAGTACCCATCACAAACCCATCTCCCTTGCATTTACATTATTTGCCATTTGCCTCTCGTTTTCCTCTCCCACACTTCACCCTTGCCGTTATATTTGCCCTCTCTTTCCCAATCTCCTCCTCTCTTCTTCGCTTGCCTTTTTTTCTGTTTGCTTATGTGTTGGATTACTTGTTGCCATGGCACAAGATAATACCAAATTGTGTGATTTCTCGAATACCAATAATAATGATTTCCTTAGTACTCCGATTGCTCCTCTTAATGATGTTGAGTCTTGTGAAATCAATACTGCTTTGCTGAATCTTGTTATGAAAGATCAATTCGCCGGCCTTCCTAGCGAAGATGCCGCTACTCATCTAAAAAACTTTGTTGATTTGTGTGATATGCAAAAGAAGAAAGATACGGATAACAATATTGTTAAATTGAAGTTATTTCCATTTTTACTTAGAGATCGTGCTAAAGTTTGGTTTTCGTCTTTGCCTAAAAATAGTATTGATTCTTGGAACAAGTGCAAAGATGCTTTTATCTCTAAGTATTTTCCTCCCGCCAAAATTATCACCCTTAGGAATGATATCATGAATTTTAAACAACTTGATCATGAGCATGTTGCCCAATCTTGGGAAAGAATGAAATTGATGATTCGCAATTGCCCCACTCATGGCTTGAATTTATGAATGATCATACAAAACTTTTATGCCGGTTTGAACTTTGCTTCTATAAATCTCTTAGATTCGGCCGCGGGAGGCACGTTTATGGAAATCACGTTAGGACATGCTACAAAACTTCTTGATAATATTATGGCTAATTATTCTCAATGGCACACTGAAAGATCTTCTAGTAAAAAAGTGCATGCTATAGAAGAAATCAATGTTTTGAGTGGAAAGATGGATGAACTTATGAAGTTGTTTGCTACTAAAAATACTCCTCTTGATCCCAATGATATGCCTTTGTCTACTTTGATTGAGAATAATAATAATCTATGGATGTGAATTTTGTTGGTAGGAATAGTTTTGGAAACAATGCTTATAGAGGAAACTTTATTGCTAGACCGTTCCCTAGTAATTCCTCTAATAATTATGGAAATTCCTACAATAATTCTTATGGTAATTTTAATAAGATGCCCTCTGATTTTGAGAATAGTGTGAAAGAATTTATGATTTCTCAAAAGAATTTTAATGCCTTGGTTGAAGAAAAATTGCTCAAAGTTGATGATTTGGCTAGGAACGTTGATAGACTTTCACTTGATGATGATTCTCTTAAACTTAGATCTTCTCCTCCTAAGCATGATATCAATGAGTCTCTCAAAGTAATGAGAATTTCCATTGATGAGAGCAAGGAAAGAACCGCTAGATTGCGTGCTAAGAAAGATTGCTTTGTAAAGGCGTGTTCTTCTAGTTTCCATGAAAATAATGATGAAGATCTTAAAGTTATTGATGTGTCTCCTATTAGATCTATGTTATTCAATATGAATCTTGATAATTATGGGACTGATGATGAGTCAACTTTACCTAGAAGGCGTCCCAAGAATTCAGAGTTTTTAGATCTTGATGCTAAATTTGGTAAAAGTGGGATTGGAGAGGTCACAACTTTAAATAGTATTGAACCCACTATCTCGGATTTCAAGGAATTTTATTATGATAATTGTTCTTTAGAAGGGTGTATTTCCTTGTTGCAATCCGTTGTTAATTATCCTCATGCTTATAGTCAAAATAAAGCTTTTACCAAACATATTGTTGATGCCTTGATGCAATCTTATGATGAAAAACTTAATTTGGAAATTTCTATACCTAGAAAACTTAATGATGAGTGGGAACCTAATATAAAGATTAGAATTAAAGATCATGAGTGTTTTGCTTTGTGTGATTTGGGTGCTAGTGTTTCCACGATTCCGAAAACTTTATGTGATATTCTAGGTTTCCATGATCTTGATGATTGCTCTTTAAATTTGCACCTTGCGGATTCCACAATTAAAAAGCCAATGGGAAGGATGAATGATGTTCTCATTGTCGCAAATAGAAATTTGGTGCCCATAGATTTTATCGTTCTTGATATAGATTGCAATCTTTCTTGCCCTATTATTCTTGGTAGACCTTTCCTTAGAATGATTGGCACAATTATTGATATGAAGGAAGGGAATATTAGATTCCAATTTCCATTAAAGAAAGGCATGGAGCACTTTCCAAGAAAGGAAGTCAAATTACCTTATGAATATATCATGCGGGCTACTTATGAATTTAGTGCCAAAGATGGCACTCGTTAGATCTATCTTCGCTTTATTGCCTAGCTAGGGGCATTAAACGATAGCGCTAGTTGGGAGGCAACCCAATTTTCTTTCTGTTTTTTTGTTTTTGTTCCTATTTAGTAATAAATCTTGCATCCACCTTCTGTTTAGATGTGTTTTTATCTTTTAATTAGTGTTTGTGCCAAGTAGGACCTATAGGATAACCTATGATGATAGTTGATTTGCTTCTGCTGAAAAACCGAAACTTTGCACGCACGAATTTAGTTTTGTTAAATCACAGGAACGTGATTTTGCGTTTATTCATTTTGTTTATGATCAATAAACAAATTTTCCAGGACTCCTTATTTTTTTAGGATTTTTAGAGTTCCATAAGTTTGCGTTAGTTACAGATTGCTACAGACTGTTCTATTTTTGACAGATTCTGTTTTTCATGTGTTGTTTGCTTATTTTGATGCATCTATGGCTAGTAAAATAGTTTATAAACCATAGATAAGTTGGAATACAGTAGGTTTAACACCAAAATAAATAAAGAATGAGTTCATTACAGTACCTTATGTGGTGGTTTTGTTTTCTTTCACTAACGGAGCTTATAAGATTTCCTGTTGAGTTTTGTGTTGTGAAGTTTTCAAGTTTTGGGTAAAGCTTTTATGGACTATGGAATAAGGAGTGGCAAGAGCCTAAGCTTGGGGATGCCCCGGGAAGGCATCCCCTCTTTCATCTTCGTTCATTGGTAACTTTACTTGGAGCTATATTTTTATTCGCCACATGATATGTGTTTTGCTTGGAGTGTCGTGTATTATGTTAGTCTTTGCTTTTTAGTTTACCACAATCATCCTTGCTGTACACACCTTTTGGGAGAAGCCTATTTGATTAGAATTTTCTAGAATACTCCATGTACTTCACTTATATCTTTTGAGCTTGATAGTTTTTGCTCTAGTGCTTCACTTATATCTTTTAGAGCACGGCGGTGGCTTATGTTTGTAGAAATTGCTAGTCTCTCATGCTTCACTTATATCTTTTTGAGAGTCTTTTAGAACAGCATGGTATTTGCTATGGTTATAAAATTGGTCCTAGAATGGTAGGAATCCAAGTTGGGTATAAAAAAACTATCATAGGAAGTGAATTGGATGCTATGATCAATTTGATACTTGATAATTGTTTTGAGATATGGAGGTAGTGATATTAAAGTCATGCTAGTTGGGTGATTATGAATTTAAAGAATGCTTGTGTTGAAGTTAGCAAGTCCCGTAGCATGCACGTATGGTTAAAGTTGTGTAACAAATTTGAAACATGAAGTGTACCTCGCTTGTGCATCCTTATGAGTGGCGGTCGGGGACGAGCGATGGTCTTTTCCTACCAATCTATCCCCCTAGGAGCATGCGCGTAGTACTTGATTTTTGATGACTTCTAAATTTTTGCAATAAGTATATGAGTTCTTTTGACTAATGTTGAGTCCATGGATTATACGCACTTTTACCTTTCCACCATTGCTAGCCTCTTCGGTACCGTGCATTACCCTTTCTCACCTTAAGAGTTGGTGCAAACTTCGCCGGTGCATCCAAACCCCGTGATACGATATGCTCTATCACACATAAACCTCCTTATATCTTCCTCAAAACAGCCACCATACCTACCTATTATGGCATTTCCATAGCCATTCCGAGATATATTTCCATGCAACTTTCCACCGTTCTGTTCATCATCATCATGACATACTTTACTTTTGTCACATTGCCATCGCATGATCATGTAGTTGACATCGTATTTGTGGCAAACCCACCATGCATTAGTTTTTATACATGTCACTCTTGATTCATTGCACCATCCCGGTACACGGCCGGAGGCATTCATATAGAGTCATATCTTGTTCTAGTTTCGAGTTGTAATTCATATGTTGTAATCAATATAAGTGTGATGATCATCATTATTAGAACATTGCCCACAAAGGAAAAAAAGAGAAAAAAGGGGAAAAAAGAAGAAAGGCCAAAAGAAAAAAAAGGCCCAAAAAAGCAAAAAGAAAAAAGAAAAAAAGAAAATAAATAAAAAGGGTAATGTTACTATCTCTTTTTCCACACTTGTGCTTCAAAGTAGCGCCTTGTTCTTCATGTAGTGAGTCTCATATATTGTGCTTCAAAGTAGCACCATGTTTTTCATATAGTGAGTCTCATAAGTTGTCTTTTTCATACTAGTGGGAATTTTTCATTATAGAACTTGGCTTGTATATTCCTAGGATGGGCTTCCTCAAATGCCCTAGGTCTTCGTGAGCAAGCAAGTTGGATGCACACCCACTAGTTTTCTTTTGTTGAGCATTCATTTATAGCTCTAGTGCATCCGTTGCATGGCAATCCCTACTCCTCATGTTGACATCAATTGATGGGCATCTCCATAGCCCGTTGATTATCCTTGTCAATGTGAGACTTTGTACTTTTTTGTCTTCTCCACACAATCCCCATCATCATATTCTATTCCACCCATAGTGCTATATCCATGGCTCACGCTCATGTATTGCGTGAAGGTTGAAAAAGTTTGAGATTATTTAAGTATGAAACAATTGCTTGGCTTGTCATCGGGGGTATAGAAGTTGGGAACATCTTTGTGTGACGAAAATGAAGCATAGCCTAACTATATGATTTTGTAGGGATGAACTTTCTTTTGCCATGTTATTTTGAGAAGACATGATTACTTTGATTAGTATGCTTGAAGTGTTACTATTTCTTTTATCAATATGAACTTTTATTTTGAATCATTTGGATCTGAACATTCATATCACAATAAAGAAAATTACTTTAAGAATTATGCTAGGTAGCATTCCACATCAAAAATTTCTTTTTTATCATTTACCTACTCGAGGACGAGTAGGATATAAGCTTGGGGATGCTTGATACGTCTCCAACGTATCTATAAGTTTTGATTGTTCCATGCTATTATATTACCCCTTTTGGATGTTTATGGGCTTTATTTTACACATTTATATCATTTTTGGGACTAACCTACTAACCGGAGGCCCAGCCCGTATTACTGTTTTTTTTGCCTATTTCAGTATTTCGAAGAAAAGGAATATCAAACGGAGTCCAAACGGAATGAAACCTTTGGGAGCGCGATTTTTTGAATGAACGTGATCCAGAGGACTTGGAGTGCAAGTCAAGAAGCAGCCGAGGACTCCACGAGATAGGAGGGCGCGCCCCCCTATCTCGTGGGCCCCTCGGGCGTCCACCGACGTACTTCTTCCTCCTATATAAGCGTACGTACCCCGAAAGCATCCGGGGAGCCAACGAAACACAATTTCCACCGCCGTAACCTTCTGTATCCGTGAGATCCCATCTTGGAGCCTTCGTCGGCACTCTGCCAGAGGGGTTATCGACCACGGAGGGCTTCTACATCAACATCATTGCCCCTCCGATGAGTTGTGAGTAGTTTACCACAGACCTACGGGTCCATAGTTATTAGCTAGATGGCTTCTTCTCTCTTTTTGGATCTCAATACAGTGTTCTCCCCCTCTCTTGTGGAGATCTGTTCGATGTAAACTCTTTTTGCGATGTGTTTGTCGAGATCCGATGAATTGTGGGTTTATGATCAAGTTTATCTATGAATAATATTTGAATCTTCTCTGAATTCGTTTATGTATGATTGAGTTATCTTTGCAAGTCTCTTCAAATTATCAGTTTGGTTTGGCCTACTAGATTGATCTTTCTTGCCATGGGAGAAGTGCTTAGCTTTGGGTTCAATCTTGCGGTGTACTTACCCAGTGACAGAAAGGGTTGCAAGGCACGTATTGTATTGTTGCCACTCGAGGATAAAAAGATGGGGTTTATATCATATTGCATGAGTTTATCCCTCTACATCATGTCATCTTGCTTAAGGCGTTACTCTGTTCTGAAAGTGCGTTATATCGACTAGAGGGGGGTGAATAGGTGATTTTTATGAATTCTTCACTGAGGAATTTGCTGGTGAGGAAATTCCTAAATGAAGAACTACTTGTAGCGGAATAAGTACTTAGAAAGGAACATAACAGAACACAGGCATAGTCATCATGATGAAATGAAGACAAGCACAGAGTACAGAAAGCGGAAACACAAGATAACACAAGAAAGAAGACGAACAGACTGAAGAATTAGAACTGAGGAGATTGAGAAAGTCTTCAGTCCAAGTCTTCAAACAGATATGAACAGACACATAACAACATACATGAGGAATTTAAAGAGTTGAGGAAATAGAACCAGTAAGCTCGGTGAAGACAATGATTTGGTAGACCAGTTCCTACTGTTGTCTCAGTTGTACATCTGGTTGGAGCGGCTGAGTATTTAAACTCGAGGACACCCAGTCCCGGCCACACAGTCCTCACCGTATTCTCCTTGAGCTAAGGTCACACAGACCTCGCCCAATCACTCGTGGTAAGTCTTCAGGTGACTTACGAACCTTCACAAACTCGGTCACTCGGCGATCCACAATTCCTCTTGGATGCTCTAGACCTTGACGCCTAACCGTCTGGAAGAAGTATAGTCTTCAAAGGAAACCAGTGTCGGATCCACGCAGGATCAATCTCTTCAGTGATGCTCAATCACTTGGGGTTTTGTAGGTTTGGGTTTTGGATTTCCTCACTTGATGATTTTCACTCAAAGTCTTCGGAGGATGGGTTGCTCTCAAATGACAAGTGTCAGTTTCTCTCAGAGCAGCCAACTAACTAGTGGTTGTAGGGGGCGGCTATTTATAGCCTAGGGAGCAGCCCGACACGATAAGACATAAATGCCCATGTCTGATATGACCGTTAGGTGGGTAGATATTTTGGGACAGCTGGCGCGTAGCACAACAACGGTCGGAATGTTTGAGGTTCGAATTCCTCAGGGCTATCATGTTCCTCACTTGGTAGGCAATCCGCACTGGCGAATTCCTAACTCTTCAATCAGAACAAATTCCTCAGAGACCAGAAGAACTTCGGCTCTGTCACTGAAGAATATGGCTGAACTGTACGAGATTTCCAATGGCTGAACTCGAAGGGATTGGTAGGTGTAGGATTTGAGTTGAGCATCACATGGAAATTTCTCCTTACTATTTCTTTGACCCCCTTTAACAGTACGGTGCTTCCTATGACTCAAGAAAGAGAAAATGAAACTATGAAAACAAAAGTCTTCGCGCTTCATGTTCCTCAAATGAATATCAAGTCTTCAAGGTCACACCAATTTTTCACTTTCAAAGTCTTCAGAAATCCAAAGTCTTCAGTTGAAGAACTTCATTTTTAGGGGTTGACTTTCTCTGTAAATATCAAACTCCTCATAGATTTATAGACCTGTGTACACTCACAAACGCATCAGTCTCTTAACCTATAAGTCTTCAATACACCAAAATCACTAAGGGGCACTAGATGCACTTACAATCTCCCCTTTTTGGTGATTGATGACAATATAGGTTAAGTTTTCAACGGGGATAAACATGTGAAGTGTAAATACTGATATTGAGGAATTTGATTGCAAGAAATAGAAGAACTCCCCCTGAAGATGTGCATCGTGAGGAATTTTCTTTTGAAGCAATGCACACTTGAAGAGTATAATCATGGAGATCTCCCCCTATATCTTGTAATTCATACACGTATTTGACATATAATATGAGGAATTTGAAATGCATGATGAAATATGGTGACTGATGTAATTCAGCATGCGTGCATTAACATTAATGAGGAATAAGCATGCATAAGAACACAACAAAAGTATCAAGGCACCATAGAGTTTAAGATTACAACTCGATCCAACAAAGTCATCAAAAGAATGAGAGTTGTAACTTAGCAAAAAATGCCCATATAAATAGGCCCGCTTGAAGACTAACTCAAATTTCTCCCCCTTTGTCATCGAAGACCAAAAGGGTTGAAACTGAGGATTAACGCCCTTGAAGAATATCATGATGATGGAGGAGCGCCAGCGTTGTCAGGGTCTTGAGTTGTTGTAGGGCCTGCTGCAGTGTCGTCCAAGTCTTCATTCTCGTCCGTGGCGCATGATGAAGAATATGAGCTGGCCACCAAGGAAGGAACCTTGAACTTCTTGAATTTCTTCGGTGGAGGTGAAGACCAGTCAAAGTCTTCCTTGAAGCCCATTTGCTTCAGATCTTCTTCGCCATATAGATGTGACATAATAGCCCAGGTGCAATCAGATACTTCATGGAGGTAGTAGTGGTTTTTCTTCACTGCATTATGTGTGGAAGTCATGTTGTGAAGAATAGAGCCGAACTGACGCTTAACCCATTTGTGATTCCGATCGACCTTCTGGTGAAGACTTATGAGCAGTTCACGGTCAGTCATCACACAACGAGCAGTAGATTGAGGACTTGACTTTGGAGCATTGGCAGCAGAATCATGTGTGGCAGAGTCATCATTGGTGGAATAGGATGCAGCTTTGCGGAATTGACCATCCAATGGACAAGTGCCTTCCTCGATCACAGCTGGTGACTTTCCCTTCTCATCAGATGAGGAAATGGTCCGCTTGAGGACTTCAATTGGGGGCAAGTAGCTGCCATGGTTAAGATTGTCAGCCTTATAGTTGAGTGAAGTCCTTGCTTTGAGGAATCTCATGATCCATGGTGCATAAGGCTTCAGCTCAAATGGCAAGAGTGCAATATTTGCAAGAGTCCTCATGAAGAAATCATGGTAATTGATAGGAATACCATGCATGATGTTGAAGAGCATATTCTTCATCATCCCCACAATTTCTTCATCTGAAGAATCATGTCCTTTGATTCGGCTGATAGTCTTCGTCAGGATGCGGTATATGGTTCTTGGCACATAGAGCAAATCCTTCACAAGGAATTTGGTCCTGTGAATTTGTCCTGGCTTCAGCGGCTTCATGAGCAGTTGCATATAATGATCAGTAAGTTCAGGTTCATCATACAGACAGTGAGCGCCTTCTAGTGGAGGACTGATTGGCAAGGCACGAAGCAATTAAGTGGCTAGTGCCTTGTAGTGAGTGTTATCAGTCATCCAGTCCAACACCCAAGAGTTGACGTCAGCTGCGTTGCCTGTGATGTGCAAAGTTGCGTAGAACTGAAGAATTAGCTCTTCATTCCAGTCAACAATGTCAGTGCAGCAATTCAGCAAGCCTGCATCGTGAAGAAGACTGAGAACCGGCGTGAAGTATGGCATAGATTCCATGTCCACGTGAGGAATGTGCACATGATCGAAGATTTTGGCCTTGTCAAAAAGAACTGAGGAATATAAGTTGGCTTGGCTGGCAGTCCAGAAACGCTTCCTTCTAAGACGAGCATTGTCATAGGGGTTGAATTCAGTGAAGAATACATGCTCGCCGAAGAAATCATCAGCCTTGAATTTTGGCTTCTTGGAGAAGGGATTCTTTGGTTTCGGCTGAGGAGTGTCAATGATTTGCAGTATCACATCAGGAATCACAATCTCAGGTTCCTCATGTTGAGGAATTTCAGTTTCTTCTGCATCTGTAGCCTGAGTCATCACTTCTTCATTCACAATTTCTTCAGCACTAGTGGCTGGAATGTCTTCATGAACAGACAGGGTTGCACGTGGTTCATCAGATCCCACTTGTACTTCAGTAGTGGCGGGGGACTGAGGAAGATCTTGGAGAGGAGTGAACATTGGTGAGTTTGGATGTTGACTGTCCCAAAATTCATCATTGAGCACAGGTGTGGTACATCCAATGTCCACATCCTCATCGTCAATTTCTTCAACACCTGCCTCTTCAGCAGTGAACTGAGGCATAGGTGAGGAAATGACAGGGGTTGAAGGGATTGCATCCACTTCAATTTCTTCATCCAACTGCTCTATCGAAGCAGCAGATGGAGTTTCTTCATCAGATTCCTCGGGAATCTCATATTCTTCACCATAAGGAACAAGGTCCTTTGATGGCATTGATGAGACGGGAACGGCATCAATTAGATTGTAAATTGAACTGATCAGAGTCTTCATCTTCTTCGGGGCCAAAGAATTTGATGAAGCTGATGCCTTCCTTTTCTCCATCGCTGCATGTTCTGCAGCCTTGGTCTTCTTCACATCAAGAGCAGATGGAAGGATAGGAGTTGGTGTAGGCGCAGGAGGTGCATTTTCTTCAGGCTCAACTGTTTCAGTTGCCCTGGCTTGTTCATTTTCCTCAGGTGCATCACTAGTGGATGCCCTGGCAATATCATCAGCGGCTGGAATGGAGTCATCAGCCCTGGTATTCTCACTTTCTTCAGCAGCCATACTGACATCAGCGGTGCTGGCATGTTCTTTAGTGGGCTGAGCAGATTCTTCAGCTTGAGGAATTTCAACATGCACCGGTGCAGTGGCAGTTGAAGAGAAAGTCTTCATCAACTTGACGAAACGAACCTTTGCTCCCTTCCAATCAGCATGATACTGATCAAAATCATCACTCAGTTGCATGATTTCAGCTTGTACAACAATGAGTTGTTCGGGGGTAAGAGTGAGGACATTGTCCTTGAGGAAGCGCTGTTTCTTGTATTGAGCTTTCTTCAGCCTTCGTCCTTCTTCATATTTCCATTTCTCTTCCTCAGTGAAGTGAGTGAGAACATGGCTTTGACCAGGAGTGAGGTTCAACCCCGGTAGAGGCGTGTTAGGGTCCTTGTGCCATAAGACAATGAAGTCGAGGATCAACTTTGGATCCAATAGCAGTGGCACATTGCTGCCTTTGGCTCTAGCGGCCCTGGCTTGCCTGTCTCTGATGATTTTAGCAAGTTCATCATCATCCGCCTCATCGTCATCAGAGGGCACTTGGAAAGTGACTTGCTTCTTGTGAGGACTTGGTCGAATACCTCGTCCAGCAGTGGCCTTTTTCTTCAGCAGTGAGGGACCAGCTGAGGAAGGTCGAGCAGCTGAGGAGCTTGCAGATGCTCCTGAGGCAATAGAGAAGCCTTGAGTCCTTTGGCACGTGGCAAGATGCATAGGCGCCGAAGATTTTGTCGGAGCAGTTGAAGACTTTGTCAGAGGAGGAGGAGGAGCAGACTAAGGAATTGGCCGTGAGGGCTTTGAAGATGCTGGCCGTGAGGGCATTGCTGAGGAGGTTGGCCGTGAGGGCATTGAAGGAGAAGCAATGGATTTGTGGGCAGGCTTCTTTGGCATAGCCTTCTTGGGCTTACTACCAGATGCCTCAGCAGCGTTAGCAGCAGCAGCAGAATCTTCATTGAATTTCCTCACTGCTTCTTTTGCTTGCTTGGCTAGTTTGGCCTGGCGCCTAGCCCATTCAGTAGGATAGTCCTCACCGCGCTTGAGGCTGGTGGGATCTGCCAGTTGGCTAGGCCTCAATGGAGGTCTTGAGTATGGAGGATTGAGCGCGAATTTCTTCATGTACTTGGGAGTAACATATATGTACTACCTCCATTCTCGTGCCCATCTCCTCTCAATTTGTTGTATGTGCACTTTGCGCTGATTCTTCTCCTCCTTGCAAAACTTGGCCTCATCTAGAGTGCAATATCCAGCATATATATCCTCAGGGATTTCAAACGCTGTGTTGACCTCAGGCCTTTTTCCTCCCTTCTGTGGCTTCTTGTCAGCCATTTTCTTCAGCTGAGGATTAACAACTGAGGTTTCTGAAGACGTATGCAACTTTTCTTCGAGGAACGCTGCAAATGAGTTAAGTTGATGAGAACCTAGTGATTCAGCAGCGGACATTTGTACCTGTGAACAGAGTATAGTTGCGAGGAATTTGGAGAGGTCATATGCGTTCTCAGAAGATTTTCAAAAAGAGAATAGGTTTGAGGAATTTGACCGATGAGTCTTGAAGAATTTCGCTAAGCGTTCTTGATCTTAGGTTCCAGAGTTGTACAGATTTGAAAATCCACACAATTGAGGAATCTTGAAGAAAATCATTGCTTAGAGAAACAGATCAAGAACAGATAACATGTGAGGTGTTTAATTAGTGTGTGAAGATTTGAAGAATAAACACCTTTGAAGATTTTTAGGAAAAACACATGAATCAAAGCGGGCAATAAATGTAACTTTTAATTACCTGAAGTGAAGAACACGATGAACTGAGAAGTACTGAGGTGAAGTTCGTCCGTTCAGATCTTCCACGCCCTAACTCGGCAGAGGAATACGACTACGGCAGCGGCGGACTGAAGAAATCCGCAACCGGCGCGAGTACGACGGTGATGAAATCGAGGCAGTGAAGCTCTTCCTCACCGGCGACGATGAAGTAGTGGCGGCGCTAGGGTTTGGGAAGCTTGAGCGGGAGAGAGAGGTCGAGCGGAGTAAAAGTTAAGTGAAGAGAAGACAGGGGTATTTATAGCGGCAGTGATAAACTATGCGCCCGAGAATTTCGGACGAACGTGCCCCTGGCTTTTCCCATTCACATGACATGTGTCACCCACGTACTGTGAGGTGGCGATCGTGTAGGATCGTGGGTGAATAGATAAGTATTTGTCGTGAGAAGCGGAACGGTTTGAGCGGCAAAGCCAAAAATTTAGATAAGATAAGTTTTAAGTTACAGTTCGCAATTTCTTCAGCTGTCAAGGACACAGTGAAGATTTTGAACGAGTTTCAAATCAGAATGCACATGAAGAATTTTTGAATAGACTGGGTTGAGTTTAGCATAGAGGGGGAAGGGTCCGATCACATTCACTTAGTGAAAAAGTCAACTTGAAGAAATAGCAATAAGTGAATGATGTAGAGGACATAAACTCATATATACATATATATTCAACTAAACACAAATGATGCAAATAGTGAAGATATTGCAAGTTGAAGAATATGAAAAACAGAGGAATTTCAAAAAACTGAGGAAAAACTCAAATTTGAAGATTTTAAACTTTTGTGGTGGCATAACCCACCGTATAAGAAAGTTGGCTTCAGACACCGCGTACAATTGTCGTAGGGCTCTGAGAGTCAATTTCTTCATTAATTTCTTCACATTTAGAGGGTTAGTCTTCATTGATTGAAGAAAAACGTTACTTCGTGTGTTGCGCATCAAAGTCATCAAGTCAGCATAAGTGTAAGGATGAGTGTCCATTTCAGAGAACATTCGAACATTCTAGGATATTTAGCTCACACCGCAACTTGCTAAATCTCTTCTCATCCAAGGGCTTAGTGAAAATATCGGCAAGCTGATCTTCAGTTCTTGCATGGCAGATGGAGATATCGCCCTTCAACACATGATCGCGAAGAAAATGATGACGAATCTAGATGTGCTTTGTCTTCGAGTGCTGAACTGGGTTGCGAGAAATCTTGATAGCGCTCTCATTGTCGAAGTAGAGAGGCACTTTCTTCACGTCGATGACATAGTCCTTGAGAGTTTGCTTCATCCATAATAATTGAGCACAACATGATCCACCAGCAATGTACTCAGCTTCTGAAGTGGAGAGAGATACAAAGTTCTATTTCTTCGAGGACCAACAGACCAAAGATTGTCCGAGGAAATGGCATGTGCATGACATTGACTTGCGGTCCACGCGATTGCCAGCATAGTCAGAGTCTGAATATCCAATGAGATCAAATGAAGAGCCCTTGGGATACCATAATCCAAGTGTTGGACTGTGAGCTAGATATCAAAGAATATGCTTCACAGCCTTATGATGTGATTCCTTCGGTGTAGCTTGTAATTGGGCACACATGCAAACACTAAGCATAATATCGGGCCTAGATGCACATAGGTACAATAAAGAGCCAATCATGGAGCGGTATACCTTTTGATCGAAGTCTTGACCATTTTCATCAGTGCATAGATGGCCATTTGTGGGCATCGGAATTTTGACCCCTTTGCAATCTTGCATGCTGAATTTCCTCAATACTTCTTTGAGGTATTTCTCCTGCGATATGAATATACCATTACGCTGTTGACGAATTTGAAGACCTAAAAAGAATTTCAACTCTCCCATCATAGACATTTGATATTCTTCACTCATCATATAGGCAAATTGATCACTATAACGTTGGTCAGTACAGCCAAAGATAATATCATCAACATATATTTGGCACACAAACAGTTCACCATCATAAGATTTAGTGAAAAGAGTTCGGTCAAGTGAACCGGGTTTGAAGCCATTCTTCATGAAGAATTCCTTCAAATGTCATACCACGCCCGAGGGGCTTGCTTGAGGCCATACAGGGCCTTGTTGAGTCTGAAGACTTTGTCGGGATTCTTTGGATCTTCAAAACCTGGGGGCTGAGCAACATATACTTCTTCCTCAATCTTACCATTGAGGAATGCACTTTTCACATCCATTTGTTGTAAGATAATATCATGATGGTTAGCGTAAGCAAGTAATATGCGAATAGCCTCAAGTCTAGCAACAGGTGCAAAAGTTTCATCGAAATCAATTCCTTCAACCTGTGTGTAGCCTTGAGCTACAAGCCGTGCCTTATTCCTCACCACAAGGCCATTTTCATCTTGCTTGTTGCGGTAGATCCACTTTTTGCCAATGACGTTGTGCTTGCGAGGATCTACACGTTTGACCAGTTCCCAGATATTGTTGAGCTCGAACTGATGTAATTCTTCTTGCATAGCCTGAATCCACTCAGGCTCCAGAAGTGCTTCATATACCTTAGTGGGTTCTATGATAGAGACAAAAGCAAAGTGCCCACAAAAGTTAGATAAATGTGAAGATTTTGAGCGAGTGAGAGGACCTGGTGCTTCAGTGTCATCAATGATCTTCTCAATTTGCACTTCATTAGCGATGCAAGGATGAGTGGGTAGTCTTCGAGGAATTTGATCAGCATTCCCTTCAGGAGCATTTTCTTCAGCACCATTTTCTTCAAGTGCGCCAGATCGGTAATCATCACGATCAGGAATGAATTCTTCAGCAGTTTCTTTGGTAGGAATAACATCCTCAGTAGCCTTGAACTTGATAGAATCTTCAGGTGCTGGTTCATCTATCACAGAAGGTAGGTGCTCTCTTTGCGAGCCATTAGTTTCATCGAACCGCACATCTACAGTTTCAACAACTTTGTGAAGAACGTTGTTGAAGACTCTGTAGGTGTGCGAGTCCTTTCCATAACCAAGCATAAAACCTTCATGTGCTTTCGGTGAGAATTTAGATGAGTGATGAGGATCTCTAATCCAACATTTTGTACCGAAGAATTTGAAATAACTCACATTTCGCTTTTTGTCAGTGAGGAGTTCATAAGCAGTGTTCTTGAAGAATTTGTGAAGATATACCCTGTTGATGACGTGACACGCAGTATCAATTGCCTCAATCTAGAAGCGACAAGGCGTCTTGTATTCATCAAGCATAGTGCGAGCCATTTCAGCGAGGGTTCTGTTCTTGCGCTCCACGACGCCATTCTGCTGAGGAGTATAAGGAGCAGATAACTCATCAGTAATACCAAGTTCATCAAGATAGCCATCAAGACCGGAATTCTTGAACTCGGTCTCATTGTCAGTTCTGATGTGCTTGATCTTCACACCAAAGTTGGTTGAAGCCCTCGAGGAAAATCATTTGAAGATTTCCTGCACTTCTTGTTTGTAAGTGACAATGTGTACCCATGTGTAACGAGAATAGTCATCAACAATAACAAAGCCATATAGAGATGCATCATTTGAAACAGCAAAATAATGATTAGGACCGAAAAGATCCATGTGAAGCAATTCAAATGGTCGAGTGGTGGTCATGATAGTCTTAGCTGGATGCTTGGCCTTTGTCATCTTTCCAGCTTCACAAGCTCCGCATAAGTGATCCTTGAGGAATTTGACATTCTCAATGCCAATGACATGCTTCTTCTTTGCAAGCGTGTTCAGATTCCTCATGCCAGCATGAACAAGTCGTCGATGCCATAGCCAGCCTTCTAAATCTTTTGCAAGTAAGCACACGCCTGATTGTGGTCCTGTAGAGAAATCAACAATATACAGATCTCCTCTCCTAAAGCCTTCGAAGACTTTGGAATGGTCATCTTCCATGATCACAACACAACGATATCTTCCAAAGACAATAACCATATCGAGATCACAAAGCATTGAGACAGACATGAGGTTGTATCCTAAGGACTCGACAAGCATGACTTTGTCCATGTGTCGATCCTTTGAGATCGCAACCTTACCTAGACCCAATACCTGACTTTTGCCTTTGTCAGCGAAGATGATATGCTTCAGATGTGACGGTGATAAAGGAGCATCCATCAATAGATTCTTGTCACCCGTCATGTGATTTGTACATCCACTATCGAGGACCCACTCGTTTGCTTTGGGCTGATCATCCTACAGATGTATTAGTGCAGCTTACGAACTCATATACTTCATTAGTGAAGAATATGACATCAATATCATCAGTTCGATTTCATCAAGCAATAGCACAGATAAAATAGTATGAGGATGTGAGAAATGAAAATTCATTTCTTCATGATTAGCCTACGTCCTTTCAGGCACTGTTCATGTCTCTAGCAAATTCTTCAGACGTTTTGAGCACGTCTGGAGACCTGACCCTCCATAAGAGATTAGTTCTTTTCTTCACCACCCACATCTGAAGGGGTGGCAAAGAGTTCATCACTCTGCGAGCACCATATGAGAAAGGTGGCATAGAAGCTAGTCCGCTTCGTTTCACATAAGAGGGGTTAGGGTAAGCATATGAATAAGCAAAGAAATTCTCCGAGGACTTGTGAACATAATGATTTGAAGAATAATGTGCATATTCATAGCCCTTAGCTCTACCCTGCGAAATAGAAGGGTTAGCATGACGATGATCGTATGAGGACTTTGATCCACTTGAGGAATTTGATCCATGTGAAGAATTAGGTCCATATGAGAATTGGATCTGGGGTTCCTGTTCTTCATAGGTGGTGTCATGAGGACATTCACCTGAAGACTTTTAAGATAACTTTTGGGAACCCAGATTTTCTTCATAGGGGACCCATTCCTGCAGTTAGTGCCAATATATCTAGCAAATACTTCACCGTTCTGATTTTTGAACAGTTTATAGTTAGAGTCAAATGACTCATCAGAAGAATGAGGAGATTCACATGTAAAGCAAGATAAGTTCGATGGATCAACTGGAGGTCCCTTTGCAGCAACCCATGAGGTTTTGGGGTACTGCTCAGGCTTCCAATATGTTCCATCAGCATTGAGTTTCCTCTCAAAGGCAATACCCTCTTTCCTAGGGTTTCTGTTGAGGATCTGCTTTTTGAGCACATCACAAAGAATCTGATGCCCTTTGAGGCTTTTGTACATGCCTGTCGTGTACAATTCCTTTAGCCCTGCATCATCAGTGGTACTAGCATTGTCCTCAGATGAGGAATGAGTGATAGCAGAGACAAGTGAATAATTTGTAACATTTGAAGCATTTGAACATTCAGGTGAAGAATTAGCAGATTCTCGTTCAATTCACTTAAGACATGGAGGAACAAATTCTTCCTGGGTAGCGCTGATTTGTTGAGCAAGTAATGAATCGCGCTCCTTCTGAAGATCTTCATAACTCACTCTTAGCTTCTCAAGATCTTGCTTTCTTTGAAGAATTCAAGAGAAAGCTTCTCGTGATCAGATAAGAGAGCGTTGTGATGACCTTGGAGATCGTCAAACTTGGAATGGAGTCCCTGAAGACTTTCAGCCAAGGCTTTTGACTGATCCATTTCTTCACCCAACATATCATCGCTCTTATTTAGCATGTATTGAACTTTTTCCAAAGCACTTTGTTGTTTAGTGGCAAGGGAAGCAAGTTTAACATAGCTAGGTCCAAATTCATCGCCAGATTCATCATCACTAGACTCGGATAGGTAGCATTCGGTTACCTTAGCATTGTTTGCCATAAGGCGAGGGTGGACGATGATGATTCTGGTTCGAATGTCATCTCTTTGAGAGATTCCTTGTAATCCTCAAACCAAGGATCATGACGAGTTCGATGTCCATCATAGACCTCAGAGAAACGGTCCCAGATTAGCTTCGCGTGATTGAGATGCATGACGTTCCTGAACTGATTTTGGGACAGACTTGAGTAGATGACATCCTTCGCTGTGAGGTTGAGTAGAGTGTACTTGGGAATGTCATCAGCCTCAGCCATCTTGCATAGATTGGTAAGACCGATCTCGGTGACGGTCCACAGTCCGCTGTCCATAGCCACGAGTCGCTTCTTCATCATGGCCTTCCACCGAGGATACTCATGACGGTCAAAGATGGGGCAGGAAACGTTCCTCGATCCTGCAGTCGACATAACTAGAACTCCAGGTGTTTAAACCAAAATCAAAAGGAACAAGGGAGTACCTTTCTCTGATACCAATTGAAAGTGAATTATATCGACTAGAGGGGGGGTGAATAGGCGATTTTTATGAATTCTTCACTTAGGAATTTGCTGGTGAATAAATTCCTAAATGAAGAACTACTTGCAGTGGAATAAGTACTTAGAAAGGAACATAACAGAACACAGGCATAGTCATCATGATGAAATGAAGATAAGCACAGAGTACAAAAGGTGTAAACACAGGATAACACAAGAAAGAAGACGAACAAACTGAAGAATTAGAACTGAGGAAATTGAGAAAGTCTTCAGTCAAAGTCTTCAAACAAATATGAACAGACACATAACAACATACATGAGGAATTTAAAGAGTTGAGGAAATAGAACCAGTAAGATCGGTGAAGACAATGATTTGGTAGACCAGTTCCAACTACTTTCTCAGTTGTAGATCTGGTTGGAGCGGCTGAGTATTTAAACTCGAGGACACCCAGTCCCGGACACACAGTCCTCACCTTATTCTCCTTGAGATAAGGTCACACAGACCTCGCCCAATCACTCGTGGTAAGTCTTCAGGTGACTTCCGAACCTTCACAAACTCGGTCACTCGGCGATCCACAATTCCTCTTGGATGCTCTAGACCTTGACGCCTAACCGTCTGGAAGAAGCACAGTCTTCAAAGGAAACAAGCATCGGATCCACGCAGGATCAATCTCTTCAGTGATGCTCAATCACTTGGGGTAGGTTTGGGTTTGGGATTTCCTCACTTGATGATTTTCACTCAAAGTCTTCGGAGGATGGGTTGCTCTCAAATGACAAGTGTCAGTTTCTCTCGAAGCAGCCAACCAACTAGTGGTTGTAGGGGGCGGCTATTTATAGCCTAAGGAGCAGCCAGACATGATAAGACATAAATTCCCTTGTCTGATATGACCATTAGGTGGGTAGATATTTTGGGACAGCAGGCACGTAGCACAACAACGGTTGGAATATTTGAGGTTCGAATTCCTCGGGTCTATCATGTTCCTCACTTGGTAGGCAATCCGCACTGGCGAATTACTAACTCTTCAGTTAGAACAAATTCCTCAGAGACCAGAAGAACTTCGTCGTTTTCACTGAAGAATATGGCTGAACTGTGCGAGATTTCCAATGGCTTCACTCGAAGGGATTGGAAGGTGTAGGATTTGAGTTGAGCATCACATGGAAATTTCTCCTTAGTATTTCCTCGACCCCCTTTAACAATATGGTGTTTCCTATGACTCAAGAAAGAGAAAATGAAACTATGAAAACAAAAGTCTACGCGCTTCATGTTCCTCAAATGAATATCAAGTCTTCAAGGTCACACCAATTTCTTTACTTTCAAAGTCTTTAGAAAGTCTTCAGAAATCCAAAGTCTTTAGTTGAAGAACTTCATTTTTAGGGGTCGAATTTCTCTGTAAATATCAAACTCCTCATAGACTTATAGACCTATGTACACTCACAAACTCATCAGTCTCTTAACCTATAAGTCTTCAATACACCAAAATCACTAAGGGGCACTAGATGCACTTACATGTTCTTATGAACTTAATACTCTAGATGCAGGCAGGAGTCGGTCAATGTGTGGAGTAATAGTAGTAGATGCAAGCAGGAGTCGGTCTACTTGTTGCAGACGTGATGCCTATACACATGATCATGCCTAGATAATATCATAATTATTCTCTTTTCTATCAATTGCTCGACAGTAATTTGTTCACCCACTGTAATACTTATGCTATCTTGAGAGAATCCTCTAGTGAAACCTATGGCCCCGGGGTCTATCTCTTATCAGATTTGCTTCCAATCTACTTTTATTTGCATCTTTACTTTTTGCATCTATATTATAAAATACCAAAAATATATTTATCTTATCATACTATCTCTATCAAATCTCAATTTCACAAGTGGTCGTGAAGGGATTGGCAACCCCTTTATTTCGTTGGTTGCGAGTTCTTTGTTTGTTTGTGTAGGTGGGTGGGACTTTTGAGTAGCCTCCTACTGGATTGATACCTTGGTTCTCAAAAACTAAGGGAAATACTTATGCTACTATTGCTGCATCACCCTTTCCTCTTCAAGGAAAACCAACGCAAGCTCAAGACGTAGCACTTCGCAGCACGTTTCCCTCAGGAAGGCATGGGGCACGGAAGGCCCAACCCTCAAGAGTTCATCACCAAGACCACTCAGGAGCTGCACGAATCAAGAGTCATACGCGGCGATCGCCGCCTACCTGGCATAGTTCCCCATCTAGGCAAGGATGGCGGGCTGCGCGTCTGCATCGACTACCCGGGGCTTAGCCGAGTCGCATCTCAGGAGCGCTTCTGGCCATCGTGCGTTGGACGCTGCGAGGGTCCGATGCACAACTACATTCGCATGCCTTTTGGTCCGCCGAACGCCGCTACCACTCACCAGCATCATTTACGGAGCATTCTGGCAGCTCAGGAGTCCAGGCACCACGTGGTCCTGGCGGAGATGGAGATGGTCCTCGAGGAACCGCCCGGACCCCCAGAGCCTCCCGAGGCTCAGGGCTCCAGTGGCCCGTGAGGATCGGCCTCTTCACCGCGCATCGTCAGCTACTCCAACAGCCCCTCTACAATGGTATCAGGTGACATATTTTGAGTTCATTTCAGCTGGGAGTGCCCTCAGGGCTGCATCATTCCCAGGTCGTGTGGGTTTGTCCCTGCGGCATGTATCCCTTTTGCTTATGTCTTTAGTTTACCTTGTTAGGGGTGCCCCTCGGGCTGCATCATCCCCAAGCCACTCAGGCCTGACCCAGTGGCATGTGTCCTTCCTGCATCTATCTAAACTGATTTGCCTTTCATGCCTAACCTGCCTATGATTATCATCTCCTGCCTACCACAGGCCTTTTTCTCCCTCATGCAAATCACTTGCACGTTGAAAGGGGGGCTCCTGAGCATCGTGACTCAGGAGCTCTTACTGGCTCTCCAGCCTCACCCCCAGGCCTTGTCCACAACATCACGACCTGGCATACCAGCGATGGCTGAGCTCGCTCGAGGGCCGGTACGTGAGGACGTAGAGCGTTTGTATCTAACCATCCCACAGGAACACTCAGCCGCCCAAGGCTCAAGATCAGGCGCAACCCTCCTTGAGGTAGGGCCTCGTGAGTCCCGCACTGGCTCACGAGTGCCCAGATACACCTCGTCTAGCCCTACCGTGCCAGCCACATGTTAGGGTGGGGCTGTACACGCCCCGTGGGCTCCTTCCGGAGGGGGCCCCCCTCCCACGTACCAGTGGAAGCACCATGCTCCATGTTGGCTGACGACATTGCCGAGGAGCGGCTATGCCCGTACACATACGGAAGCACTATGCTCCGCGCTGGTGATAAACAACTGAGGGCAGCCCACGGCTGTATCAACCTCAAGGAGCCTAGAGGTCAGTGTCTGGCCTCATCGCAACGCCTCCCCTTGGGATCTGGACACGGGGGCTACGCCCGGGTCATGCCCGAGTGCATGCCACCCAGCCAGGTCCCTCGGACCTGGTCGTCGCGCGCCCCACCCTGAGCGGAGCCAAGGTATGAAGACCATTTGCGCGTCAAGGGGGACTCCTGAGCATCGCGACACAGGAGCCTAACTTTTCATGTAGCCCCTTACTCCTTGGTCCTGTCCTGGTGATCCGGTCGGAGCTAACACGGCTGAGGTATGCGTGGGGCCGGGCCCTGCCTACGTAGAACACAAAGCAAATAGAAAGGAAACCACAAAATCTCGAAGCAAATCCAGAAGCAAATATTACAAGCCATAAATTGTCCTCATGATACAAAACACAAGTTTAAACGCCTCCATGAGGCATGGTGCATATTGCAGGAGTTGAAATAGGAAAGAAGCCGTGGGATGATCACCCTTGGGCAGTGCCGTCATTTGCCAGGAGCCCCGCCTCCGTGGTGGTGTTGCGCCTGTCAGCTCCACCTCCCGAGGCCGTGGAACCAGCGATACCTGCCTTGGGCGCAATAGCGAAGGCATGGAACTTCGCCAGCAGGGCGTCCGCTCGGCCCTTCACAGCTTCAGTAGCAGCGGCGGAGCTCTCGGCATCCACAGGCTCCAGTAGCTCATCGAGGTTGGCGCGAGGGTTGCGAAGGTAGACATGGCCGAGGACCCGCGTCAGCGCCACAGAAGAAAGGACGTGAGCTTCAACCTCGGCCATGGGGCCGACGCCGGTCACGACTTCCTCAAGCGCTTCGACCAAGAAGGGAAGCAGCTGGGCGGGGCCGTCCTTGGCCCCGGCCAGCGGCTTCTCCAGGCCACCATCGTTGAGCGTCTTCAGCGCCTTGCGAGATCTCTCCTCAAGATCCGTGAAGGCCACGTGATCCTCGGCCAGGACCTTCGCCTTGGCATTCAGCTCGGCCCTCTCCGCCTTCAGCTTCTGCTCCAGCGTCTTTAGTCGGCTGAGATCAGCGGACAGCTCGGCATCACGGTCCCTGATGGCGGCCTCCCGAGCCTTCATCTCTTCATCCTCTGCCTGGCGGTCGCGATCCTCTTTGGCGAGCTCGTCGCGCAAACCCTGCAGCTCATCCTCCAGCGCCTTGCACCGGTCCTGGGCGACCGTGGCATCCTTCAGCGCCGCATCACGGGCGGCTGCAGCCTGGGTGGCGACTTGGTTCTCCTCCTCGGAAGCTGCCGCAGCCCAGCTCAAAGCCACTCAGATGGAGGTGTCAGAGTGAACCCAGCCAGAAATCAGCTCTAGGAGCCCGGCCACCAGGTGGGGGTTGGCGCCCTGGACGTCTTCTCGCAGCCGGCCTAGCCCAGCAAGGGCACGATCCAAGACAGCAGAGGAGGTAGAGGAATCAGAACCAATGGAGCAGGAGGATAAGGCGGCAGCGTGACCATGGCCTGGGAGACTCGGAGCTCCTGAGTCTTGGCAGCCTCAGCGACAACATCAAGCGCCGGCACCTCCAGAGTCAGCGGGGCCACGGGGCTGGCACTACTAGGAAAAAGGCTATAGATAATATGGACATTAATAGCGCCCCAGACATGTGGTGTGCCACTACTATATAGCAGTGGCGCACCATGTGTTGGTGAGCCATTAGTGTGATGGACAGTAATGGCGCACCACTCCCACGGTGCGCCACTACTAACAAACTTTTTTTTTATTTTTCCAAAAATACTAATGGCGCACCAGGGCATAGTGCGCCATTACTAGTTTAAACTAGTAATGGCGCACCACTCACCCCGTGCGCCACTACTAACAAATATTTTTTTTTACTTTTTTTCATAACGATTAATGGCGCACCGGTGCATAGTGCGCCATTACTAGTTCAAACTAGTAATGGCGCACCACACACATGGTGCGCCACTACTAACATTTTTTTGCAAAACTAGTAATGGTGCACCACCAGCTGGTGCGCCATTAGTAACTAGGGTTACTAATGGCGCATTTGTAGGTGGTGCGGCATTAGTAACCTAGGACTAGCTAGATATTTTGGACAGCCACCTACCACACTCACTTTCCCCACTTCATTCTCTCCACCTCCTTTTCCAAGCTTGTCTCGGCTGCCTCCTCCTCCTCACCTCATTTGCACCATAGATTCTTCCAAATTAAGTGGTTAAATTACCTTTTTTGATAGGTAAGTAAGGGAAAAGCTTTCTTTATGTTGTAGATCTACTTTTTTCTCCCTCAACAATGTGCACATGACTTTTTATGGCCTAGCTAGATCTATGTATGTTTGTGGTGTTGCATATGTTTGTGGTGTTGCATATATGTTTGTGTTTGCAGGTACCAGTATTTAAAATGTGGTAGTTGCCAATATTTTGCTGGAATGTTGATTCATTTCTGTTTCGGCGAGAATTTGGCACTATGCATTCTTTTTGGTCCTATTTTTAGGCAAAGTCATGCCAAATTTTTGTAACCTATGCAATTATTCTGTGCATAATATGTTTTGTAACCTGTGAAAATATCAGAAAAGAAAAAGAAAATAATCCCTAATATTCATACTAGTGGCCCACCACTTTGCACTTTAGTGGCGCACTGCAATAAGCAAACTAGTGGCTTATCATCTGCAAGTGTGCCATTAGTAAGCCAGAGCACATGGGTAAATATGGCCCCTTGGGAGGCATACTAATGGCGCACCATGTGATATACTAATGGCGCAGTCCCTGGTGCGCCATTAGTATCTGGTATACTAATGGTGCACCAGGGGTGCGCCATTAGTATTAATTATTAGTGGCGTGATGCTAGTGGCGCACCTGTAGTGCGCCATTAGTGGCCAAAACAGGTGCTCCACTAGCAGGCCTTTTCCTAGTAGTGTGGCACCCCGCCAGAGCGCTCCTCCAAGCCTCGCAAGGATGACCGGGTAGGGGAGGTGCGAGCCCCACTGCCTCCCCTTCCCACGGGTGAGGGCGCAACTGTGGCAGATGAGCCTGCCCCAGGCGGAGCCACCATGTTCCCCTTCAGCTTCTTCGTGGCAGGCGGTAGCCTAACCAAGTGATGGAGAACGTCAAGCCTCGGCAGCTAAAGCAAGAACAAGGCGGGGTTCGAGCACTTACTGGTCGATCGCGGCATATTCTGGCGGTCTCCTGCCAAGCTTAAAGCCTATGAGCCTCTTGGTCCGGGGCGCACCCTCGAGAGGTCCGAACATAGAAGAGGGCGTACCAGAAGGGCTAGAGGCAGCTTCAGGCTGTGCCTGGGCCGGGGTAGCCCCTCGGGAGATCAGCCCTGACCTGTCTTTCTTTGGGATCACGGACGGGTCCTCTCCCTCTCGCCTGGCGTCGGCCTCGTTGTCGTCCGGCAGGGTGCGGAGGATGCTGGCCCTGCACCAGGGAGAAGTCTCCCCCGTCCCTTCAGCAGTCGCCTCCGAGTCGCGCTCCTCTTCCTCTTCGTCTTCCTCTCCTCCTCTGCAGGAATCATCAGAAGATAGATCCACCGGCGCCGCCACCTCCTGACCCTCAGGAGGCACCTCCGGCACCAGACCGCTCCCATCAAAGGTGGGCATGGCATCCACCACATGTTGCCGGTCTTTGCGGAGGAACAGGGGGGCAGGAGCACCCTCTAGACCTTCCACATCCTCTCCGACCAAGAAGTGGAGAGCTGCGACCAGATCCTTGTTGGCTAGGGCCATCGAGTTCAGGCGGAGATTGTCGTCCGCACCCCCAAGCGTCCACAACGGGCACGAGTGCGCCTAAAGTGTAGCCACCCGTTGCACCAGGAACTCCCTCAGGAGCGTGGCCCCGGTCAGCTTCGCCACCTTCATGTTGCCCGGCCTCAGGTCGGTGTTCATCCTCTCCAATACCGACTTCGCCCGTTGGTCGTCAAGCTTCACACGAGACCACGCCTCATCAGCCTGGGGCTGCTCCGTGGGCAGCACCAACCGAGAGTGGATGCATCCGGCGTCCAGCATGACCCACTTGCTCCGGAAGCCATCGACCCTCTTTCCGGTCTTTGAGATTGCATTGGCCTTGGAGTACGTGAAGAAGCCAGCGCATGCAGAGGTATGGCTACCAGTGATTCGGAGGGAGAACAAGTGGCGCAGCAAAGCCACGGGCGGCATCACCCCAATGTGCGCCTCGCAGTAGTAGGGGAAAATCAACAGAAGGAGAATGGAGTTGGGATGGAGATGAAGGGCCTGCAACCTGTAATGGTGGAGGACAACATAGAAGAACTCGGAGAAGGGAGGCACCAGGCTGGCGATGACGGTGCTCATGAAGAAGGGGTAGAAGGTGCTCCCCTTAGCCTCCGGCATGGCAGAGCCGGCTCGGAGTCCAGTATCCCCCATCTCGCTGCCTTGCGCCACCATCATCAGGCACGTAGAGGCAAGGTTCTTCTCCATCATGTTAGGAGGATCCAGAGCCGACGAGTACCAAGCCGGCAGGGCCTCGGCCGCGGCCTTGCGGGGCGCCATTGCTCGCTGAAAGAGGAAGGACGGAGCGGATCTGGAGATTTCGGAAGCAAGAGAGCAAGGGCAAGGAAGGGGATCTGGAGCAACGCGAATGAGAGCAATGAAGGTAAGCCTAACCCAAGCCAGCCTTTTGTCAGTCGGGAAGTTGCCGAGGCAACATGGGGAAGCGGAGACGCGCACATCCAATCAACCGCCACGCGGCGACTACGGCCACAGACTGTTGGGGCCCGCGGCACTACGCACTTGCCCTTTGGCTTCGCTGCTAAGCCAAGTCTGAGCGCGCCTTGGGCCTTGGGGCTACTGTCGGCGTTCTGGGAACAGGGGTCCCCAGACTTGCCTTCCTGCGGCATGGCTCAAGCAGTGGCCCAGTACGGCCCGTCTTCACCAACCCAAGTTCAAGACCCTCGCGAGGGCCCAAGCCTCACGGGGCGGACGACACAAGGCTTCCTCAGGGGCAGCCTCACCAGGCAGGGTCTCAAGGAGGCGGAGAGATCAAGGCAAGGAGTACCTCGCGAGGTTCTCGTGATGCAAGCCATGATGACCAAGACCAGGCGGGTGCCAGCTAGCGCAGTGTCCTCGTTTCCACTTTGGTGCAGAGGGGGCAAGCGCAGGTGCGGAGTACCGAGGCATCCGGCCAAGGTTTCCATATCGGTGCAACGAGACCAAGACCAGCAAAGCGGCAGGACGGAGATCATCGTGGAGCCCAAGACGGCGTCATCGCCAGCGCCTTTGGCAGTCGAAGACCACCTTTAGTCAGGATAGCTTGTACTAGTTGTCCCCCTTCAAAATGGCCATTGTTGGCTCCCTTCCCGCTGAATATTTGGGAATAGGACCAGGGCCTCTATATATAGAGATAGCCTCCACAGTAGAAAGGGAGAGATCTCATCTAGGGCCGGTCGAATCCTTCCCTAGCAGAACAACACCCCAGCTCAAGAACACTCCTCGCGAGGCTGTTCTTCCTCTATACTGTTCGTCATCAACCCTAGAGGCAATCCACCACACTAAACACTGGATTAGGGTATTACACCATGACGGTGGCCCGAACCAGTATCAACCTTGTGTCCCTTGTGTTATTCATCGTGCTAGCTTACATTCGCGGCGAGGTTTTGGGGCGTGTATCGGTAGGGAGAAGATCTTTGTGCGCACCCTAGAGTTCGAACCTTAAGGCTTTTGCCAGAACCAGATATCCGACAGAAGGCCCCTATGAGGTAATACGAGTCACCAGCCCGGCGCAGTCCGCCTGGAGACCGAAGATGGCGTTCCATTGAGCAACTCCTAGAATATGGAACATCCTCGCAAGTTTTACCTATAGGGCACGGTTGCCGGGAGCTCTGGCAACCCCCTTTTGCACTAGCCTTGCTGGCAAGGCATGTAACCCTATGTACAAAGCCAGGCGCAGACCCTGTGCGCAGTCGGATAGCTTTTCATATGTGCAGTTTCCTGCTAGTTTCCATGTTTACGTTTATATATATATATATATATCGATGCGTGCTTGTCCAGGATATTGTGCTACCTTAGATCCTAGCAGGTACTGGGAATCGCCAAGGTTCCATTCCCCTGTCCTCTTCCCATTTCGGTCGCAGTGACAACGCTCCAGCGAAGAAGTTGAGAAGACTGCCCGGCACGTCGTCCCTGACCCAACCAAATAAAGTTCATCTCCTGCCCATCCATGTTCGTACCTTGTGACTATGTATTAGAAAACCTCGCCGCTCTGTTTAGACTTAGGTGCTCCCATCCCCGACTTGAATGCTGCTTCGGTCGGGGTGATTGCAGTAACCTTTGGTAAAAACAGATGCAGGGGGCTGGACCCTATGTCTGTAACCCGACAAATGTGACTCTCCGGTAGGCGCAGAGGGTGCCAGCAAGGTAGCTTGCCGGGGAAACTCGTTTATTTTTATTAAAGGGGTGTTTCGCCTGTGCAGGAACGTGTACGTGCATGAGTTCCTAGCAAAAGCTCATCTCTATCAATGATATGCTGATGCAAGTACAAATGTTACAGAACATAAACATGGGCTCGAGAGGTTACATTTTCTAGAAAGTTAAGATTTGGCAAGTGCCTACAAATTGATAAAAAGAAAAGTGCCCCGTAATCCCCGTTCTTGCCCCTTTCATCCAAGGCGCAGCATGTGAAGACGGGGATGGGCATGGGGAACACATCAATGGAGAGCTTCACGGGGAAGCCCGTCGACCACCGACGCCAGAGCCAACAGGACGCAACCCCCGGCAAGGCATGTTGCTAGGGGAGGAGGCACAACAGATGATGGTGCTACCACTGATGGTCAGCTAGAGTCGGAGTCATCATCCTCCCGCCTGCTGCTGTCGTCGTTGCTGGCACTGTCCTCCTCGCTGCTGTCATTCGAGGAGGAGCTTTCGTCGTTGGTGGAACTCTCCACGCAGCACCCTAAGAGGATTGTTAAGCTCCCGAAGACCTTGACGGAGAGCAGTCCGTTGTCCATTAATTTAAAATGGAGAATATGCCCCTTCGACAAGCTATGTGCGCGTGCAAAAGTCTTCCACCCACGGCGAAGGTACATGACGTGAGGGTGCGGGAAGCCGATGTTGACCCAGAGATCCTGCTCCATTCCCGCAGCCCCTCATGTGTATCCTGAAAGGCTGCGGCGGATCCTGCTCCATCACGCGAGCAAACGGGGTAGGGACGCAGAGATGGCCGCACACGGGCTTGTTCAATCGGATGAAGAACTCATGAGGCTGATCTCCGACATGGCCATCCATTGGAGGAGGGGTCGCGAGCGGAAGCACAGCCGGTGTGCCGCCCCGTCCTCCTCTCCCCCGAGCACCGCGGCGGCCTCGGCCTCGTCCCCTTCCTCTATGTCGGTGTCAAAACCTGCGGATCTCAGGTAGGGGGTCCCGAACTGCGCGTCTAGGGCTAATGGTAACAGGAGGGCGGTGTCACATCCCTAGTTCTGGTAATGCCTAGTGCTAGCATCTGGTCTTGCGTCATGTCTACTTCACTCAGAAAGTTGAAATGGGGATGACAGAAGCCCCAGCACCCCCTTAATCCAACTAGGATTTACTAAAATCTTTTTCGAATGAACCTGAAATGCCCTTCTAAAATGTTCATCATCTTTGCCTTGGTCTAGAACCTATGACAAAAATGATGCACACTTTTCTAGGACATCATAAGGTCACTGGATTAAATCATAAAGTATTTGCATTTGGGAATTTAAATGCAATATAATATTTTAAATGTCCAAATAATTCTGAAGTTAAGTGACGGCTGTTGTAAATATTCCAAAAAGAGCCCACAATTATTTTTAGAGTTTTTAAAAATGCCTAAGCATTTTAATTAAGTCAAAACAATTGCAGAAAAATAGAAAACAAAAATAGAAGGGAGAGAGAGAGACTTACCTGGCCTCACTGTGCAGCCCACCTAGTCGGCCCAGCTGTGGCCCAGCACCACAGCTGGCCTAGCCCAGCCGCCCCACCATGTTCAACCTCCTGCCAGTAGGCAGGAGGGCGTGTGCTCGCCGCGCGCGCCACCTCCACCCTTCCTGCCTGCGTCCCCGTCGCTGGATCTCTCCCGCGACGCCATGCACCCCCTGGACTCCTTTCACCCTCTCTGTGCCCCTCCCCCCCTCCGTTTCTCTCTCCCGAGCCCACCCGTGCGCCGCCGTCACCACCGCTCGTCGTTGCCGTGTCCACCGCCTCCCCCTCGCTTCCCCGACCAGTCCAGGAGCTCCGGCACATCGTCCCCGACCTCTCCGACAAGTCAAGCATGCCGAGACGCACCGCAGCACCGCGTTGTCGCCGTCTTCAACCTCGGACTACCGGAGATCCCTCTCGCTGCCCCGCTCGCTTCGGTGCTTCCCCGAGCACACCGAGGCGACCTCTACACTCGCTGTGATCTCCTCTACCGATTCCCCCTTCTCCCACGTATATTAGCTCATCGTAGCCTTCGTTTCTGTCGAGACCGAGACCTCACCGGCGCTGGATTTGTCGCCGCTGTCGTTTTGGTTTGCCTCCGTCTAAACCGAGCACGCAACCATGCTTAGTGCACCCCTAGGAGGCCATAGCACAGCTCTGCACCCCCTGTCGTGCTCCCTAATGCCACCCCCGTGCTAATCCTAACTCCAACCGCCGCCTTGGAGCTCGCCGTCGTTGGCTCCGGCCACCGTAGGCCTGTCCGCCACCACCACTCGACGCGCGCCTGCAAGATCTCTCCAACAAGCCCAAGAACGCCTCGTCCATGCCCTATGGGCGTTTTCTGAGCCGCGCCGCCTTCTCGGGCCTCGCCGGCGTCGAGGTGCCGGCGGGTTTGACCGGTTTGACCGGAGAGGTTGACCCCTTCTTGACCAGGTTTGACCGCCTGAGTCACTGACGTGTGGGCACCACCTTGCTAACTAATCTGGTTTAGTGCTAATTGACCTAAATTACTTAGTTAGACACTGACACGTGGGCTAGGCCCTAATTAACTTGGTTTAGCATTTAACTTAGTGCTAATTAACTCGGTTAATTAGTGTTGTCACTCACCAGTGGGTCCCCCATGTCTGGTTTGACCTGGCCGACCCAGTTGACCTACTGATGTCACACCGACGTCATGCTGACGTAGTAAAGCTTTTCTGGAGTTTAAAATAAATCAGAAATGATTTATTTATTTCAAAAAATACCCTAAACTTGTAAAAATCATAGAAAATAATCTATAGCTCAGAATGAACTAAATTATATATGAAAAATTATCAAAAAAATCCAAAGAATCTGTTTATGGCATTCTCATGCATGTTAGAGTAACTTATGTCTGTCGGATGTTGGGTTCTGGCAGACCCTTAAGGTTCGAACTCTGGGGTGCACGCAAAGATCTTCCCCCTACCACTCCACGTCTGATCGCCTCGCGAGAATCTAGGCTAAACGATGAGCAACACGAGGGACACAAGATTTATACTGGTTCGGGCCACCGTTGTGGTGTAATACCCTACTCGAGTGTGAAGTGTGGTGGATTGCTTCAGGGGCTGATGATGGACAGTACAAAGGAAGAACTACCTCGCGAGAGGTGTTCTTGAGATGGTGCGATGAACTACTGGGGTGGGATAAATCTCCTCTCGATCTAATGAGCACTCAATGAGATGCCCTCTACTGATGATGACTTGATTATATCCCCCCTCAACCATGGTGGCTAGTCCTATTTATAGAGGCCCTGGTCCTCTTCCCAAACATTGAGCGGGAAGGGTGCCAACAACAACCATTTTGAAGGGGAACATCTAGTACAAGTTACCCTGACTAAAGTTGGTCTTCAGCTGCCAAAGGCACTGGCGATGATGCCGTCTTGGGCTTCATGGTGACCTCCATCCTGCCGCTCTGTTGGCCTTGGTATTGTTGAACTGAAATGGCAAGCTTTGCTCGACACCTCGGTACTCCACGCCTGCGCTTTCCCCCTTTGCACCAAAGAGGAAACAAGAACACTACACAGGCCGGCGCCCGCCTGGTCTCGATCATCACGGCTTGCGTCACGAGCACCTCGCGAGGTACCCTGCCTTGATCTCTCCGCCTCCTCGCGAGCCCGCCTGGCCAGGCCATTCCTGAGGAAGTCTTGTGTCATCCGCCCCGCGAGGCTTGGCCCCTCGCGAGGGTCCTGAGTCTTGCGTTGATGAAGATGGGCCGTACTGGGCCACCACTCGATCCACGCCGCAGGCCGCAGGCAGGCAAGTCTGGGGACCCCCATTCCCAGAATACCGACAGTAGCCCCCGGGCCCAAGGCGCGCTCGAACTTGGCTTAGCGGAGAAGCGAAGTGGCAGGTGGGGAGCGCCGCAGGCCCCATCAGCCTGCGGCCTTGGGCGCCGAATGGCGGTTGATTGGACGTGGGCATGTCTGCTTCCCCACGCTGCCTCGGCAACTGCTCCACTGACAAAAGGTTGGCCCGGGGTTAGCCTTACTTTCATTACTCTCGTTCGCCTCGCTTCAGATCCCCTTTCTTGCTCTTCGTCCTCCTGCTTCCGAAATCTCCAGATTCGCCACAGCTTTTCTCCTCCGGCGAGCAATGGCACCCTGCAAGACTGCGGTCGGGGCTGCATCAGCCTGGTACTCGCTGGCTCTGGCTCCCCCAACATGAAAGAGAAGAATTTCACCCTCACACGCCAGATGGCGGCGGCACAGAGCAACGAGATGGGAAGACTGCGCTCCGGCTTGGCTCCGCCCGGCCGGAGGACAAGGGGAGCACCTTCTACCCCCTCTTTATGAGCGCCGTTATTGCTGGTCTGGTTCCTCCCCTCTCTGAGTTCTTCCTTTCCGTCCTTCGCCAATATCTGTTGCACGCTTTGCATATCCATCCCAACTCCATTCTTCTCATGTTGATCTTCGCCTACTATTGTGAGGCGCACGTCGGGGTGATGCCCTTCGTGGCCTTGCTGCGCCACTTCTTCTCCCTCCGGGTCACCGGCGGCAATATCTCGGCGTGCACGATCTTTGTCGCGTACTCCAAGTCCAATGCCATCTCGAAGGCCGGGAAGAGGGCCGACGGCTTCCGGAGCAAGTGGGTCATGGTGGACGCCAGGTGCCACAACCCCCTGCTGGAGCTACCCACAGAGCAGCCTGAGGCTGTTGAGGCGTGGTCCAGTGCGAAGCTTGACGACCGGCGGGCGAAGCTGGTGATGGAGAAGATGAACACCGACCTGAGGCTGGGCAATCTGAGGGCGGCGAAGCTAACCGTGGCCTTGCTCCTGAGGGGGTTCCTGTCGCACCGGGTGGCCCCTCTTCAGGCGCACTCGCGCCTGCTGTGGAGGCTTGAGGATGCGGACATCGTCCTCCGCCTGAGCTTGGATGCCCTGAACGACGAGGATCTTTCCGCAGCTCTCCGCTTCTTGGTAGGAGAGGACGTGGTAGGCCCGGTGGATGCTCCGGTCCCCTTGTTCATTCGTGACGACTGGGAACGGGTGGTGGACACCATGCCCACCTTTGACGGGGTCGGTCTGGTGCCAACGGAGGACCCTGAGGGCCAGGCGGCGACGGCGACGGTGAACTTGTCCTCTGATGACTCTGGTGGGGGAGAGGAGGAAGACGATGAAGAGGATGAGGAGCGTGACTCGGAGACGACCTTCGAGGGGACGGGGGAGACTTCCCCCTGGAGAAGGTCCAACGCCCTCTGCTCCATGCCTGATGATGACGAGGCTGGCGCCAGGCGAGGGGGGAGGACCCGCCCTTGGTCCTGAGGAAGGACAGGTCTAGGCTGATCTCCCGAGGGTCTACCCCAGCCCTTGCGTCGGCCAAAGTCAGCTCTAGCCCTTCAGGTGCGCCTTCTTCCGTGGCTGGGCCTCTCGAGGTTGAGCCCCGCAAGAGGCTTTCGGGCTTCAAGCTTGGCCGGAGTCTGTGGGATCCCGCGGCAGTCAAACAGTAAGTATTCGAACCCCGCCTTGCTCCTGTGTTTCGCCGTCGAGGCCTGACATCTTTCACTGGGTAGGCTGCTACCTGCGGCGAAGAGGCTGAAGGGAGACGCGGCGACCCCGCCTGGAACGGGCTCATCAGCCGCGACCGCGTCTTCAATCGCAGGGAAGGGAGGTAGTGGGGCCCACACATCCCCTGCCCGATCATCCTCGTGAGTCCAGCAGGGACGCTCCGGCGAGGAGTCAGCCCCTGTGACCTCACTGACTCTGGAGGCGCCTGTGCTTAATGTCGTCGCCGAAGTTGCCAAGGCTGAGGAGGTCCCTACCTCCCAAGCTATGATCACACTGCCGTCTTCTCCTCCTACTCCACCGGCTCCTGTCTCCTTTGCTTCCTCCGTCACATTGAACTGTACCGCCGACGAGCTGAGTCGGCCGCGGGAGGATCTCCGGAGCACGGACCCCCGTCTGGTGGCCGGGCGCCTGGAGCTGGTCTCCAGCAGGGTTCGCTCTAACGCCTCTGTCCGAGCGGCGCTGAGCCAGGCTATGACGGGTTCCGAGGAGGAGAAGCAAGTCACCTCCCGGGCCATAGCCGCTCGCGACGCGGCGCTGAAGGATGCTTCAACTGTCAAGGGCCGCTGCAAGACGCTGGAGGGTGAATTGCAAAGGCTGTGTGATGAGCTCGCCAAGGAGATTCGCGACCGCCAGGTGAAGGAGGAGGAGATGAAGGCCCGGGAAGCTGTTGTCAAGGACCGCGACACCGAACTCTCGGCTGACCGCGACTGGCTGAAGACGCTGGAGAAGGTGCTAAAGACGGAGATGGTTGAGCTGGACGCCAAGGCGGAGATCTTGGCCGAGGACCGCTCGACCTTCACGCGCTATGAGGAGAGGGCTCGCACAGCGCTGAAAACGCTTTATGATGGGGGCCTGGAGAAACCACTGGTCGGAGCCAAGGAAGGCCCCACTAAGCTGGTTCCCTTCCTCGTCGAGGCGCTTGAGGAAGTCGTGATTGGCATCGGCCCCATGGATGAAGTTGAGGTTCGCGTCCTTTCCTCCACAGCGCTGATGCGGATCCTCAGCCACGTCTACCTCCGCAACCCCGACGCCAACCTTGACGACCTGCTGGAGCCCATGGACGCCAAGCGCTCCACCGCTGCTGCCGAAGCTGTCAAGGGTCAAGCGGAGGCCTTGCTGCCAAAGTTCCGCGCCTTCAACACCGCACCCAAGCGAGGCGCTGCCGGCTCCGTGGCCCCGGGGGGTGGAGCTGACAAGCGCGACTCTACCACGAGCGGTGGCACGACCCAGGGATGATCTTCTCGTGGCCTTTTCCCTGCTTTGGTTCCTGCAACATGCACCATGCCTCGTGGAGGCGTTTAAATTTGTGTCTGGTATTGTGAGAACAATCTATGGTCTGTAATATTTGCTTCTGGATTTGCTAGATTTTGCGATTTCCTTCCTATTTGCATGTGTTCTACGTTGGTAGGGCTCGGCCTCGAGCATACCTCAGCCGCCATTAGCCCCGACCGGATCACCAGGATGGGACTAAGGAGTGAGGGGCTACGTGACAAGTTAGGCTCCCGAGTCGCGATGCTCAGGAGTCCCCCTTAACGCGCAAACAACAAATAGGAGGACGTGGAAGAGAGGATCTATCGTTCTACGTCGACCGGGCCCAGCCCCGCGCATACCTCGATCGCCGTTAGGCTTTCGGAACTAAGGAGTGAGGAGCTATGTGACCAGTTAGGCTCCTGAGTCGTGATGCTTAGGAGTCCCCCTTGATGCTCAAACGGGTCTTCATACCTTGGCTCCGCTCGGGGAGGGGCGTGCGATGACCTGGTCCGAGGGACCTGGCTGGGTTGCGTGTGCTCGGGCATGGCCCGGGCGCAACCCCCGTGACCAGCCCCCTCGCGCGGCACTCCCAGGGGAGGCATTGCGATGAGGCCAGACACTGAGCTCTGGGCTCCCTGAGGTTGATACAGCCGTGGGCCGCCCTCAGTTGTTTATCACCAGCACGGAGCATAGCACTTTCCTATGTGTATGGGCATAGCCGCTCCTCGGCAGTGTCATCAACCAGCGCAGAGCATGGTGCTTCCACTAGTACGTTGGAGGGGGGCTCCCCTCCGGAAGGAGCCCCCAGGGTGTGTACAGCCCCGCCCTGAAACGTGGCCGGCACGGTAGGTCTATGAGAGGTGTATCTGGGCACCCGTGAGCCAGCGCGGGAATCACAGGGCCCTACCTCGAGGCGGGTTGTGCCTGGCTCTGGGCCTTTATCGGTGGTACGTTCCTGCAAGATGGTTAAGATGCAAATGCTCTATGTCCTCAGGTCCCAGCCCTTGAGCAAGCTCAGCCGCTGCTGGTATGCCAGGTCGTGATGCCGTGGACAAGGCCAGGGGGTGAGGGCTGGAGAGCCAGTTAGAGCTCTTGAGTCGCGATGCTCAGGCGCCCCCCTTTTAACGTGCAAGCGCTATGCATGAGAGAGGAGAGGCCCGTGGTAGGCAGCGGACAATAATCATAAGCAGGTTAAGCATGAAGGAGCAAATCAACTTAGGTAGATGCATATAAAGGCACACGCCACTAGGTCAGGCCCAAGTGGCTTGGGGATGATGCAGCCCGAGGGGCGCCCCCAACAAGGTAAGTTGAAGACATAAGCAAAATGGATAAATGCCGCGGGGACAGACCCACGCGACCTGGGAATGATGCTTCCCTGAGGGTGCTCCCAGCTGAAATGAAACTTGACAGAAGTCACCTGATACCAATGCAGAGAGAGTGTCGGAGTAGCTGATGGTGCATGGTGAAGAAGCCAATCCTCACAAGCCCCAGGAGCTCCGAGCCTCGGGAGGCTCGGGAGGTCCGGGCGGCTCGGCGAGGTCCATCTCCATTTCCTCTAGGAGCGTGTGATGCTTGGCCACCTGAGCTTCCAGAATGGTACTCATCAGGCGCTGGTGGGCAGCAACTGCGTGCGGCTGGCCGAAGGGCATGCAAACGTAGCTGTGTGGTGGACCCTCGCAACGTCCCACGCGCGAAGGCCAGAAGCACTCCTCAGACGCGACTTGATTGAGCCCTGGGTAGTCGATGTAGACGTGCAGCCCGCCATCCTCGCCTAGATGGGGAGCTACGCTGGGCAGGCGGCGGTTTCCGTGCATGACTCTCGATCCCTGCAACTCCTGAGCGACCTTGGTGATGAACTCCTGAGGGTTGGGCCCTCCTTGCCTTACGCCTTCCTGAGGGAAATGTGCCGCAAAGCACGCTTCCAAGTGGTGCCCGAGCGCCTCCGTTGTGATCTTGGCAAAGTCAGTGGCTCCCTAGGAGAGAGCCCCTGAGCCTTGCCCGAGGAGGGCGCCGGGCGTGCCTCCCTATGCGACGGAGGGTGGCGCCCCTTGGATGGGCGCATGTCCGGATGTGGCGCCTCCGGATGTGCCTACCTCCTAAGGTCTTGAGCCAGGTGGCGTCTTCTTCTTCTTGGGGGTTGCTTCAGGAAGGTTTCAACTCTTTTTGTCTGGGTCCTCGATTGACGCAGCTTGGAAGGCGCGCTCGAGAGACCACACTGCATCCTTCTCTTCACAGGAGACCATGATGACTCCGCCACTTCCTGGCATCTTGAGGACATTATAACCATGGTGAGTCACTACCATGAACTTGGCAAGGGCTGGATACCCGAGGATGGCATTGTATGGAAGGCGAATGTGGGCGACGTTGAAGTCAATGAGCTCGGTGCGGTAGTTCTTGCGCTGCCCAAAGGTGATAGGGAGGCGGACCTTCCCTATCGGGACAGTGGAACCATCAGTGACTCCCGAGAAAGGCTTGGTTGGTTGAAGCTGATCGTATGGCACTTGAAGATTGTTGAATGTTTCGACGGATAGGACGTTGAGCCCTGATCCGACGTCGATGAGGGTCCTGGTAACTTGCACATTGCTGATGACTGGGGAACAGAGCATCACGAGGACACCGACTGTCGCCGCGCACTTGAGATGATCCGCTGAGCTGAACGTGATGGTGCACGCAGACCACCTAAGAGGGCACGTGGCCTCAAGCTTGGGGAGGACTGCATTCACTTCACGAGCAAACTGCTTGAAGATGCAAGCGATCGCACGCGGCTCCTGGTAGCCCCCAGACCCCTCGTCCTGATGATGGTCGTCATTCCTTCTTGGTGGTGGTGGCAGAGGAGGAAGCCCTGCGTTGCCTTGCGGGCGATCCTCACGAGGCTGGTCCCTCCAAGCCCCCTCGCAAGGCTGGTCCTGCTAGCGGTCCTCGCGAGGCTGGTCACGCCACCCTTGGCGAGGACCACGGTCCTCCCATCATCCTCCACCTCTTCCTCCGCCTCGGCCATAGCCCCGATCATTGCGCTCGGGACGTCGACCGACGCGGCCTTCTCGCACGGCCCTAAGCTCTTGGCATTCGTTGGTGTTGTGGGTGTGGAGATCGTGGTACACACAGTACTGGCTTCCCTTGGACGACTCCGGCTGATCCCTGCCGCGCTTCATATCTAGCTCTGCTGTGAGCACAACTGCTCCCTTGCGCTTCACATCCTTAGCCTTGGCTTTCTTCTCTTCTGGATCTGCAGCCGAGAGCTCGAGAAGGGAGAAGCGTCCCTCCTCATCCCTTGCGCACTTAGTCGCCAGGTTGAACAACTTTAGAGACGTACACAGATCTTCATGGATGGCCAGCTCCTCCTTCATCTTGATGTTGCAGACGCCATCAGAGAACGCCGAGATGATGGCCTCCTCGGTCACCTTGGGAATCTTGAGGCGAGCGTTATTGAAGCGCTAGATGTACTTCTGCAAGGTTTCTCCGGGTTGCTGCTTGATGCGGCGCAGGTCACCCACGGCCGGCGCTCGGTCGCGAGTGCCCTGAAAGTTCACGATGAAGCGAGTGCGCATCTCGTCCCAGGAGGAAATCGTGCCAGGGGGCAGGTTCAGGAGCCAGGTGCGGGCACCGTCGTTGAGTGCGATGGGAAACCAGTTCTCGATGACCTTTTCGTCCCCATTGGCGGCTTCGATGCCTAGCTCATAGAGTTGTAGGAACTCCGCAGGGTCGGCAGTGCCATCGTAACGAGGAGGCAGGTCAGGTTTAAACTTGCCTGGCTAGGCGACACTGCATAGCTCGGTGGTGAAGGCGCGGCAGCCTGCGGTGGCCACTGGAGCTCTTCGCCGATGCGTGGCATGCTCCTGGGGTTTCCTACAGTGCGGGGTCTTGACGTGCTGGCACAGGGATGTGGTCGTGGCGCACCGGTGCCGGGAGCACGCGTGCACCTTCTTGGGGACGAGGGATTTCTTGGCAGCTCCTTTTCTTGTCGCGCGGGTGCTGGACGCGGTGGGTCTCGTCCTGGGGCCGCGCGCCTTGGAGCCAGGGCGCCTTCTTGGGGATGAGGTGGCGGAGGCGCCTCCTGGTCTACGCCACCTACACAGGATGGAGGGCGAGGCAGCGAGAGGGACGGTGCGGGGGAGCCCCCTGCGGCGCTGACGAGCTCGGTGATGCGAGCGAGACACTCCTTGTAGAGGTCGTCGGTGGGACTGTAGTGTAGGAGCTCACGCGCCAGGAGCAATGCGGCATGCGCGTTCGTGGGGGCGCGACGGGCGTGGGACGACGAACCAGCTGGAGTCAGCGACGGGATGGCGGTGCGGCCTTCCCGCCACACCGAAGGATGCAGCGACGAGGCCTGCTGCTCATTCCTCGCCGGGCCGGTGGCGGCATTGGCGGCAGGCGATGGGGAACGACGGGGACACCAGCTGACGGGAGTTGTTTGGGCGACGCAGGCGGCGAGAGCAGCCCGACGCTCGGCGCGAGCCCGGCGAGCGTCAGCCATGGACATGACGGGAGATCGAACTCGAAACATCGAAAGAAAGATTCTGGCGCACCCCTGCCTGGCGCGCCAAATGTTGGATGTTGGGTTCCGGCAGACCCTTAAGGTTCGAACTCTGGGGTGCGCGCGAAGATTTTTCCCCTGCCACTGCACGTCTGATCGCCTCACGAGAATCTAGGCTAAACGATGAGCAACACGACGAACACAAGATTTATACTGGTTCGGGCCACCATTGTGGTGTAATACCCTACTCCAGTGTGAGGTGTGGTGGATTGCCTCAGGGGCTGATGATGAATAGTACAAAGGAAGAACTTCCTCGCGAGAGCTGTTCTTGAGCTGGTGCGATGGTCTGCTGGGGTAGGTTCAATCACCTCTCTATCTAATGAGCACTCGATGAGATGCCCTCTACTGATGATGACTCGATGATATCCCCCGTCAACCGTGGTGGCTAGTCCTATTTATAGAGGCCCTGGTCCTCTTCCCAAATATTGAGCGGGAAGGGCGCCAACAACGGCCATTTTGAAGGGGAACATCTAGTACAAGTTATCCTGACTAAAGTTGGTCTTTGGCTGCCAAAGGCACTAGCGATGAGGCCGTCTTGGGCTCCACGGTGACCTACATCCTACCGCTCTGCTGGTCTTGGTCTTCTTGCACTAAAACGACGACCTTTGCCCAACGCCTCGGTACTCCACGCCTGCGCTTGCCCCTTCGCACCAAAGAGGAAACAAGGACATTGCACAGGGCGGCGCCCACCTGGTCTCGATCGTTACGGCTTGCGTCACGAGCCCTCGCGAGGTACCCTGCCTTGATCTCTCTGCCTCCTCGCAAGCTTGCCTGGCGAGGCTGTTCATGAGGAAGTCTTGTGTCGTCCGCTCCGCGAGGCTTGGCCCCTCGCGAGGGTCTTGAGTCTTGTGTTGATGAAGATGGGCCGTACTGGGCCACCACTCGAGCCACGCCGCAGGCTGCAGGCAGGTAAGTCTGGGGACCCCCGTTCCCAGAACACCGACAATGTCCTATGTTTAGGACAATTCAATTAAATGTCATTTAAGAAAGCACATATGGAGTTTGAATTTGAACCTAGTGTTCAAACCAACCCCATTTAACTTGTTGCTAGTTGCATTAGCTCAAATCACAACATATTGCCATGTCACATTCATGCATCATATTGTTGCATTGCATTGATTGTGTTCCCTCTTGTTGCTGGTGGTTTGTCCCCTCTCGATAGACGTGGTTCCGATGATGAGTTCGATGACACCGATGAAGAATTATATTATCTTCAGAAGTGCCAGGCAAGCAAAACCCCCTTGTTCATTCTGATACAATCCCTCTCTCTCGCTCCCGCTCTCTTTTACTGCATTAGGACAACAATGATTCAACTATTACATGCAGCGGTAGTTGAACCCCTTAACCTCTGCATGACCTGTAATTGCCACAGTAAATAGATGAAACCCAATAGCATGAGTAGGAGTTGTTTGAGCCCTGATGTGCGTACTCATTCATGCTTGTTTGTCATGCCTGCTACTACTTAGAGTTGAGTCAGGTCTGATTCATCGGGGATGAATCGGAATGGTGATGAACATGTCCTACTGTGTGAGCTAAGTGTGTGAACATGATTTGGTAAAGGTAGCGGTGAGAGGCCATGTAGGAGTACATGGTGGGTTATCTCATTGAAATCGTACTCAGGAACTGAGTTCTGTCTTTCTGATCCATGACCAATTACTACCACGCATTGGAATGCTTCAGTGCCCCTCTCGACTTCTTAATCACCCGTGTCCTCTATCCAGGAGTTGCAAGTAGTTTATGGTGTTTGTAGTATGCTGAAGGCCATGGGCAGCGCTGACCCAAGGGGTGGGCTGTGATGCGGTAGGCACGTGGCCGGGAATGCCGGGCGCCTATTTGGTGTCGTGGAACCCTGTACACATCTTCGGGGCCGTATGTGGAAACCTTGGCCGGACTCCCTGCGGATGGAACCTAAATAGGCAATAAACTTGGACTAGAAGCTTGAGTGTTTAGGTAGGTTGTGGCCGACACCCTTGTTGAGCTTCCGCTTGAAGGTTGCCGAGTACATGTCGTGTAAACGACGTTAAGTGGTGAGAGCGTGTGTGAAGAAGTACACCCCTGCAGGGTTAACATCATCTATTCGAATAGCTGTGTCTGCGGTAAAGGAATTCTGGGTTGCCTATACAGTTCATAGAAAAGTGAAAGTGGATACTCTAAAATACGCAAGATAAGCGTGAGTGCTATGGATGGCGTTCTCGCAGGGAGACGGGAGCGGATCCATAGTGGTGTATTGATATGGTGAATATGTGGACTCGTGTGCGCCACCTCAAAAGAGTTACTTGTAGTCGTAGATCAGGATAGCCACCGAGTCAAAGCTGGCATGCTGTAGTTAAACCCCTCCATCCCCTTTGTTGATAATATGCATATGCAGATAGTTCTGATGTAAGTCTTACTGGGTACATTTGTACTCACGTTTGCTTAATTTATGTTTTTGCAGAGAGACTTTAGTCCCGCTAGTAGTTTTGCGTGGACTTCGACGTTTAGCTTGTTACCTCAGCTACGATCTTGTACCCTCGGCAGGATCTGGTAAATAGTCAGGCTTCTCAGCCTTTTTCATTTGTAGATGTCTGTACTCAGACATGTTAAGCTTCTGCATGTGCTTTGACTTGTATGCTCTGAATATTGGGTCATGAGACCTATGTTTGTAATATCTCGCTCCTCGGAGCCTATGGATAAAATACTTGAGTTGTAGAGTCATGTTGTGATGCCATGTTGTATTTGCACATATCGAGCATATTGTGTGTATGTTATTGAAATGCTTCATATGTGTGGGATCTGACTATCTAGTTGTTTATCCTTGGTAGCCTCTCTTACCGAGAAATGTCTCCTATTGCTTCCTCTGAGCCTTGGTAGCTTGCTACTGCTTCGGAACACTTAGGCTGGTCGGCATGTGTCCTTCTTCGTTCCTGTGTCTGTCCCTTCGGGGAAATGTCACGCGGTGTCTACCGGAGTCCTATTAGCCTGCTACAGCCTGATCTACCAGAGTCCTGCTAACCCAGTTGCTACAGCCCGAATTCACTCGCTGATGACCGACACGTTCGTTGCTGGGTCATGTATGCCTGTCCCTGTAAGTTAGTGCCACTTTGGGTTTACGACTAACCATGTCAGCCCAGGCTCCTTGTCATATGGATGCTAGCGACACTATCATATACGTGTGCCAAAAGGCGCAAACGGTCCCAGTCCTGGTAAGGCGACACCCGTTGGAATACCATGCGTGAGGCCGCAAAGTGATATGAGGTGTTACATACTAGATTGGTGTGGCATTGAGTCAGGGTCCTGACAGGCGGGGACACAATTTTTACACTGGTTCGGGCCCTCTCTATGGAGGTAATACCCTACTTCCTACTTATTGATCTTGATGAATATGAGTATTACAAGAGTTGATCTACCACGAGATCGTACTGGCTAAACCCTAGAAGTCTAGCCTATGAGGTTATGATTGTTGTTCTATGGACTAAACCCTCCGGTTTATATAGACATCAGAGGGGGCTAGGTTACACAAAGTCGGTTACGGAGAAAGGAATCTACATATCTGAATCGCCAAGCTTGCCTTCCACGCAAAGGAGAGTCCCATCCGGACATGGGATGAAGTCTTCTATCTTGTATCTTCATAGTACAATAGTCCGGCCCACGTATATAGTCCGGCTGTCCGAGGACCTCCTAATCCAGGACTCCCTCAGTAGCCCCCGAATCAGGCTTCAATGACGACGATTCTGGCGTGCAGATTGTCTTTGGCATTGCATGGCGGGTTCCTTCTCAGAATACTTCAAAGTACCTGACTTAAAGAGTAGTGTCCGGCTTTCCATTTAATGACGCGCTCATCGGCTTCTGCACCTTCATGATTCTAGCTTCCACGTGTCGAGCGAATATGAGAGGTCGGGGCATTTTTGCATTTACTACCCTGACCATGTGAGAAAATTCTCTATTTAAAGAGACGGGGATCTTCAGATCTAATCCACACCATCTCCCCCAAACGAGGAATCCTTGGAGCTTGCTTGTAGAAACCACACCAACATGGCTAGCGCTCCCAGCTCTTCCCCCCGCACTCACGGCCCCAAACAGGGTGATTGGGAAAAGTGTTCCGTATCCCATGGCCAATAGCTGAAGCTGTAGACCCAAGGATTTCTTCCCCCCGCAGATCTAGTCCCCATTCAAGCCAGATTGGCTGCCTTCGACGGTGGGGAGCACGCGGAGAAGTTCCCCAACCCATCCAAGGGGGAATGAATATGCTTCGTTCGCTACTTGCTGAGAGGCGTCGAATTTCCAATCCATCTGTCCCCGATAAAGTAAGAGGGCACGTAGGCAACGCATTAAATGCGTTTGTCCTATGGTGCCGAGAGATATGCTCATACACTGTAGCTAGCTTTCCACCTCCTATGTGCCACTATGGCAACCCCTTTACGTATAAAAGGATTCCCAAGGCGTATAGAGGGAGGACAGACTTTTGGACCATGCATGCACCACAGCTAGTTCAAAAGCTCAAGAACACATATATCCAGACAAGCATGACTAGGGTATTACGCATCCTTGCGGCATGAACCTGGGTAAAATCCCCTTGTGCTAAGTGCTAGACCTACTCTTCATGCAGCTACTCTCCTTGATGAACGTAGAAGGGATTCTTGCGACCCCATATGTGTTCGTTTCCCCAACATTGTGGAAATTGGATACACCATACAACAACCAGATGATCCAAATCCCGATGACAAAGCAAATCTACAGTTGGATGCTCAAGCAAAGGATATCATCTATTGCAGTCTGTCAACAGACATTTTCTTTCGATTCCAAAAGCTCGACACTACAAAGCAAATCTGGGATGCAATAAAAAATGCTCATGAAGAGTTCATTGGCAGAACGGATTCCCACACTCAAATGCTTCATGCCATGTTTGCTGGTTTTAGAAGTTTGCACAAGGAAAGTGCTATGGAATTCACTAATCAATTGACAAACATTGTCGAAAGACTTCATCAACGAGGAGTAACTGACATCACTGACAAAGATGTGGTCAACAAGCTGCTGAGTGACCTTGATGAAACCTTCGACCCCATCATAGCTGAAATCAAGCAAAGACCTGACTATGAAGAACTTCACTATGTTGAGATCATGACACTATTGTCCCTTCACGAAGAAAGATGGATCTTGAAAATGCTGATCAAGAATCTTCTTTAGAAGGTGATGGAGAAATCCTCTCTCACTATGGAAGCTCACAACAACAAGAATAGGACATCGAAAATCAATACACTATCACAAAGGAACTTGAAATGGTTACAGAAAGGCTAAGTGATCTCAGAAGACAAAACTTATGCCTAAAAAATGATGATGAATTTGCTCTGCCTGAATCCTCAAGAAGATTACCTCCAAAAGAAATGAACTGCTTCGAGTGCAAACAATTCAGACGCCTTATAGCTGATTGCCTTTGCTGGGAAAGACCAAACAACAGATGGAAATACCTCCATTGCAATGGGTTCACTTGAATGGATCGCCATACTAAGCTCCCGAAGAAAAATGAATCTCCATCATTATCTTCTTCAATGAGACCAGTCACTGACGTACAAGCCAAAGCTACTATCGAATCCAACATGAAGAAAATCTCTCAGCTGAACAGAGTCTTCACTGAAATGAGAATGGATTCCAAAGATGATACATCCGATTTAGGATCAGATGATGAAGAACTTTAAAGAAGGATATGAAGGAGCAATACCATCATTCCCTATGAATCATCGGAATATTCATTCGAATTAGCTACTGATGATGATGCTTCAAGAGATGATGAACCAATTGCCTTCTGTCTTATGGAAAAATCCTAAAAGGACCAGGTGTGAGCAAAACATCCAAAATCCATGAATGAATACTCTCATGAATTTATTGCCTATGCTAAACTTGTTAAGATTGTAAAATCTCAACAAGATGAGCTTGAAATTCTTGAGAGAAATCTCAGGAAAACCGAAGGATTACTGGTCCAAGAGATGGAGAAGAATCAAAAGTTGATTGAAGAGCATAATGATTTTTCTTCAACTATTGATGATCTAACCAATTGATATGATTCACTTTCAGTCGACTACGAGAATTTATTCGATGAACTCCTTAACAGGAATCAAGAACTCGAGTCACTGAAAGAGTCTCATAACGAGTTGGTGATAGAAAAGCTTCTCTCTTCACCGAGTCGTCTGTTATACTTCCTGATGATTTTGTTCCTCCATGCTTAAAATGCCTAGAATGTAGCAATGCTAATTCTCATGCTGAAATCTCTAATGCTAACACCAAGAATATTGCAACTACTATGAATGATATCTCTAACCCCTGTCTCGAGGACATTGTTGCTATTTCTGATGAAAATTGCAGATAAAAGAACTTACTTGAGACAGGAATGCTAAAAAGCCTCAAAGGGCATCAAACCCTCTGTGATGTGCTCAAGAAGTATATACTACACAGAAATCCTCGGAAAGAAGGAATGGGTTTTGAAAGGAAACTCAACGTTGATGGAACTGTAACACCCACAATGCGGCTATATCTCCCACATGTCGAAGCACGACTTAGAGGCATAACCACATTGTGGTTTTGTCGCAAGAAGGGTCATCTTCACTCAATCCCATGTAATGAACAAGAATAGTATAAAGAGTTGGCTTACAATCGCCACTTCACACAATGAACATAGAATAAATCATACATCATTCAGAGTACACATACATAGTCCGACTACGGACAAAGCCAAAAGAAAAGAAGATAACCCAACTGCTAGATCCCCGATCGTCCCAACTGGGATCCACTACTGATCAACATGAAACGAAACATAGCAACGACCAAGGTCTTCGTTGAGCTCCCATCTGAGCTCGGTTGCATCACCTGTACTGGTATCATCGGCACCTGCAACTGTTATGATAGTATCTGGTGAGTCACGAGGACTCAGCAATCTCAAAACCCGCGAGATCAAGACTATTTAAGCTTATGGGTAGGAAAGGGTAATGAGGTGGAGTTGCAGCAAGCACTAAGCAAATATGGTGGCTAACATACGCAAATAAGAGCGAGAAGAGAGCAAATGGAACGGTCGTGAAGCTAGAAATGATCAAGAAGTGATCCTGAACTCCTACTTACGTCAAACATAACTCAAAACCGTGTTCACTTCCCGGACTCCGCCAAAAAGAGACCATCACGGCTACACACACGGTTGATGCATTTTAATTTGGATCTGGTGTCAAGTTATCTACAACCGGACATTAACAAATTCCCATCTGCCTATAACCGCAGGCACGGATTTCGAAAGTTTATACCCTGCAGGGGTGTCCCAACTTAGCCCATGATAAGCTCTCGCGATCAACGAAGGATATACCTTCTCCCAGGAAGACCCGACCAGACTCGGAATCCCAGTTTACAAGACATTTCGACAATGGTAAAACAAGACCAGCAAAGCCGCCCGATGTGTCGACAAATCCCGATAGGAGCTGCACATATCTCATTCTCAGGGCACACCGGATGAACACTACGTACAACTAAAACCAGACCTCAAGTTTCCCCGAGGTGGCGCTGCAAGTGGCTCTAGTTCGGACCATCGGAGGAGCACTGGCCCGAGGGGGGGGGGGGTAAAATAAAGATGACCCTTGAGTCTGCAGAACCCAAGGGAAAAACACTTAGGTGGCAAATGTTAAAACCAATGATGGGCCTTGCTGGAGGAGTTTTATTCAAAGCGAACTGTCAAGGGGTCCCATAAATCATCCAACCGCGTAAGGAACGCAAAATCCGGGAACATAACGCTGGTATGACGGAAACTAGGGCGGCAAGAGTGGAACAAAACACCAGGAATAAGGCCGAGTCTTCCACCCTTTACCAAGTATATAGATGCATTAATTAAATAAGAGATATTGTGATATCCCAAAATAATCCTGTCCATCATGGAGCAATCTTCAACTTCACCTGCAACTAACAATGCTATAAGAGGGGCTGAGCAAAGCGGTAACATAGCCAAACAACGGTTTGCTAGGAGGGGCGAAAAGGTTAGAGGCTGACATGGCAATATGGGAGGCACGGTAATCAAGTGATAGGTAGGGCAGCATAGTGATAGAACGAAGCAACTAGCAAGCAAAGATAGAAGTGATATCAAGGGTAATGGTCATCTTGCCTGAGATTCCGCTAGGAAGAAGAACAAGTCCATGAACAAGACAAACAGACGTAGTCGAACGAATCCTCACAACTCCGGAACGAAACCGAAGCTAACGAGAGAAGCAAACCGGAAAGAAGCAAACAATATGGTAAACACACAAGCATAAACATGACATGATGCACAAACAAATATGATGCATGTCCAGTTTAATGAGGCATGGCATGGCAAAGTGCAACAAAAAATACTACAAATTAAGTGGAGCTCAATATGCAACGAGTTGCATATTGACGAAACACCACATCAAGTTATTTAGTTGACTCTCGGTTATGTACCCAACAATATTAAATGTTATTAAACATGGCAAGGGGTGGAGCATAATTAAACTAACTATTTAGGCAAGTTTAAATGAGGCCGGAAACAACAAACAACAATTCCGGAAAATCCTCATAAGTCATTTAGCGATTTAATGCAAACAACAATTTTAAACATTTAAATGTTGTTAACATGATGCGGATGACATAATCAAGGTTTATGCAATTTTATGAAAACGTTAACATGAGCATGATACGAGGCATTTGTCGCCGTGGCAGAAGGAAAAAGGTGCCACGACGGTGAAACGAAAATGGTGCCACAACAACATTCCGGTCCCGATAACTCATCAAGATGTCGGTGCGAACGAAAGTGTGGATGTGCAGAACATGCAAAGATGGTGGGGGTGATCCTGGATACCGGGTTCCCCATGTGTTGGTGGCATGGCAAAAGAGGGGCATCGCAAGCGACAATTCAATCACGATGCAAACACGAGCATCTCATACAACACATGCATTCGTTCACGGGCATCGTCTCGGGGTTATACCTTTGAAGCGTGCATTTTCGGAGCGGTTCGACTTCAGAGCGGTGTAGAGGAAGTAGGCGTTCACGGGTCGTCATGGGAAGTAGTTGTACTCGTGTCGTAGTGGAAGTAGAGGTACATGACGTCTTCTCGAAATCACGGCAACGGAAGTTGTACACATTTTCGTAGATGTTCAGGTCGACGGTAGTGGTTCACGGACGTCGTGGAAGTAGTCATTCTCGTTTTGTAGTCGTACATGTCGGCGGTAGTGGAAGTAGTGGTACACGGCAACGGTAGTTGCACACACGTTGTAGTCGAACTTGACGGAACCAAATGTCCTCGAGGGTAGTCGTGGTACTTCGCGATTTCGGAGACGGCAGCAAAGGTACTTGACGTGTCACCATGTAGTCGTGCATTTGTCGGAGAGGATCTTGGCGCATCCAAAGCAAAGCAACAAAAAAGGGCCTCAGGTCTCTGTGGTCAACGAACAGAGGCCGCCATGGATGGAGCTGCGAGCAAAGGACGAACAACCTAGGTGAACAGAGGACAGGGAGGACGGAGGTGGTGGTCGCGGAGGTCGGGGTAGAACTGCGGTGGCGCTGCTGCACCGGTTGACGATGATGGAGTTCCTGCAATGGTGCGCGCGGGGTCGATAGAGAGGGGCTTGGTGTGGCGGGGACGAGCTCGCTCCGACAGCAGAGGCTACGACGCGGCCGGGGTTCGGCCGTCACCAGCACTGGTGGCCGAGACGGTCGTTGGAGGAGGCGAACGACGGGTCGGGGACGAGGCCGGACGTCAGGACGAGGCAGAGGAGGAGCTGCAGAGGAGCGGCTGGAGGCGGCAAGCCGGCGAGGGGACCGGGCGCAGGTTCGGGCGATGCGGCACTCGCGCGCAGAGGCGATGGGGGAAAGGGATGGAGGCGGCGAGGGGAAGGTAAGAAGGCGCGGCGGCGGCCTGGACTCGCCGGCATCGAGGAAGTGGAGGCACGAGGCGATGGCGCGGTGGAGAGGAGATGCGAGGAGAGGAGGGGTAGACGAGCGAGAGGAAGGAGATGGGATCGAGAGGATGGGGATCGGGCGTTGCGGCGCTGGAGGGAGGACGAGGGAGAGATGGAGATCGAGCGGAGGTCTCCCTGCGGCTAGGGTTATCGAGCTGGGCGCGGGTGGGCCTTGGGCTTAGAGGCCGGCTGGGTTGCAGGCTCTCTCTCTTTCTCACTCTAATTCTTATTTCCTTTAGCAGAAAACAAATTAGAGAGAAGAAAAAGAAAGAGAGCGTTAAAGAAAGAATTTGCGCACGGGGGTAATTTTCCCGGACTCGCAAAAATGAGCTTGATCCAAGAAAAAATAGAAGTGGGCATGACCGAAAGATTTAAATTCAAACTCATTTGAATTTAATTCAAATGGGTTTGAACTAGGACTTGATAAAAGGAAGGTCCAAAAATGTTCGGATTTTTGATGGAGCTCCGGAAAGTGATGAAAGAAATTATGGGCAAGGTTGGAGACCAAGAATTGAGATAACAACGGCATGGATATTTTGCAAGTGGGTTATGGTTAATTCCAAATAAATGGAATAATTTTATTATATCTCCCTAATAATAGTAGGAGACTTTGAATATGTTTTAAAGAGAAATCACCATGTGAATATCCCTCGATTTAAATAGATCAAAAGATCTATGCAATTTATTTAGTTGAGGTTTTAAAATTAATGGAATGATGGCATGATGACATGATGCAATGCAAATGAAGCTAAGAAGAATGCAACAAGCAAAAACAAATCACACAACGAATCTCGGAAACCCTGGAAGGCATCTGAAGCTCCGGTCTTGGGGCGTTACAACACTCCACCACTACAAGAGGATCTCGTCCCGAGATCTAGGATGGCACCGGAGAGAAACGGAAGAGGAAGAGAAGAGGTCAAACTAAGTTGCTTCTTCGATAATGAGTGAAACCAAAGAACCTTGAGAGGTTGAAAAATAGAAAGAAAAAACACAACGGAGTTGAACACAATTGAGAGCACTGCGGTAGAAAATAGAAACAAGGAACTCCATTTTAACCTTGGAGGTTGCAAAGCTATGAATGATGAGTACAATGGACAAGAAGGAATTGGAACCACTCTGGTTGAAACAAGATAAACAAGGAACAAGGAAGATCAAATTCGGACAGCACTCCGACTGTAAATGGAAGGAATTGAACATGAACTTGAAAAGATGGGATGATACTTGATGAAATCAACAACATACTGCCTCCGGAACTATTGAAAGAATGGCACAATGGGTAAGAAAGATTTTAGACAGCACTAAGGTTGAAAAGAGATGCAAGACTTGATAAGATGAAAAGAACATGAAGAGGTGACACAACACTCCGGTTAAATGGATAAGCACGAAAAGAACACGATCCTCAATACGAGAAGATGAGTGAAGAGAGAAACATCACAATGCCCCCGGAAGAAATAATAGAAGATAGATCATTGGAATAACAGAATGGTGAAGCAAATGATAACTTCTGCCACAAATGATCTTGGAAAATATCCTTGCAAAGAAGAATTGAACGGAGTTGTTGGAAAATCAACAACGAAAAGCACAAGCTTGTTGTGGGCTTATGGCAAACATCTCAAAACGATGAGGTGACAATCGGCCACTAACGGAAACAATTGCTTGCTTGAGATCAACGAAGAGATGAAAACTGCTTTCGCCGAGAGGATAGGAGAAAACTCGAATCGTTGATAAGCACCACAAATAGCAACATTCCTTAGGGAAAGGCTTTAGGTGAAATATGACACAAGATAACTCCAACGAAGAGATTGATGGATTTAAAATACCTCATTCTTGACAACATATGAATCATTCAACATGAAGGAAATTGTCAAGAGTGACATAACACCATCTCAAAAGATAAGGTAGAAAGAATTGCACTTTGGAATGCAAGATGAAGAATACTTGAGCTCTTCAAAACAAAACATGTGTTGAGCACCATGTTTATCTTTAGAGTATAGCTTGGTTGATCTTAACTTCAAGAGAAATCTTGAAGAACAATTGAAGAATGAAAAGAATCCTTGCTGAACCACCATGTTGAGCCTCCATGAAGAACTCCGGTAATAAAAGAATGATAGAAAGAAAGAGAAGTTGAAAATACAAGCTGAATCCTTGGAACTCCGGAAAAGAAAAGATGAAACACTAGAACCGAGAATTACTTCATCAAGAACAATCTCCGGAAGAAAAGAATTGAATTACCTCAAGGAAATAAGAATAAGATTTATTGTATGCTTATCCTTCATCAAATTAAATTGATGACAAGCAATGGATTTGGCATACTACTTATTCTCGTAGAAAGAATTAAGAGAGATATAGCGCAAACTTGAGAAGGTATTGATGGAACCACCGGTGGGATTTGGAAACAACGAATATTTGATATGATAACGAAGGAAGTGAAATCTTGAACGAACCACCGTAATAATTGAAAAAGAAAGTAGCAAAGGTACAATTCACCGAGAATAATTGGAAAACGAATGAAGATACTTGAGGGGATTTAGATACAAGAGAACGAAGAGATCATGAACTGACTAGAAGATATTAGAACGATGCACCGGAAGAATTCAAGAACGAGAGTTGAAAGCTAAGACTGAGAATGAATAATTCTGCGATGATTGGCTCCGGAGGATGAACTGAAAAGACTCCTGAATTGCTCCGGATGGGTGAAAAGAATTCTCACAATCGAAAACACTTATGAGAGGATGGCATAACGCTAGAACCATGAATCTCTGGAAGAACGTGTAAGGATTTAAGAGGAACTCTTCTTCGGTCTTCAAAATCAGAGAATGACGACGAGAAACACCACCATGAATTGTTGAGATACTCCGGGAGAATGAAAAACAAAGAGGTTGAGCCAACAAGGAAAAATAATTTGAAATCGGTCTTGGAAAACATCCGACTGATGAAATTCATTCTTACGTCAAACTGCAAAAGAATTTGGGAATAGCTCTGGGAAAATTAGAAGAGTCAGGTAAGATCCTGGGAAAAGACATGTGGGTTAGGGCCCACTCAAAAGGACAACACCGTTGAACGATTGATTGAAAGGGGGGATTGCGCCAGTTGAATTAAATGACTTGAATGAGATAATAATCTCCAAATAGCTTGAACTGATTGAGAATGGAAACACGAATCTTCCGAGATATCTTGAGTACTCTAAATAAGAATAGAGAGAGGTGAACAATTATGAGAGGCACCGGCATGGGATAGAATTTGAACGAGGATAAGGATATGATCGACAAAGCTTGAATTGAATCCATCGGAGAAGAAAAGAGACGAAGAATAATAAACTTGAAGCTCCGTTAGTATCTTCTTGAGAATCACCGGATAAGAATATTGACGGAAAAGAATGGAGAGACTTCCCATCAATAAAATGGATACCCGATTAAGAAATCTGAGTCCTTGAAGAAAAAGGGTGGGAGGGAGGGGAAAACAAAGACAACTTGGGATGAACGAAACAAACACCGTTGAGAAAACTTAGAACTGATCTTGCGGATGGGGAGAATGATGGGATCATCTCAAAGAGAAGCGCACCGGTTGGAAAAGAATTCACATGACGATCTCGATGATCAAGAAGGATTAGTATTCACATAGCAATATGAGAACACCGTTTAGGACAGGTATGGATTCAACATTTGACTTCGAAGCAACTCGAATACCACAAATAAAACAAAACAAAGGATTTGGCTTGCAGAATAAGCCGGAACAAACATATGATAGAGATTTCGTCCGAAGTTTTCGTGGTGGGGCCCACACGGACTCGATCGTACAACACCATCATGTACAAGGCAGTGCACATGACATACGAAGTGTCCCCGAACCAGCATAGCCAAGGGTTCTTTAAGACACAACGAGACCACTGTAAAAACGACCGTGGAAAGGCGGAACACTAGACGTCAAACCCCAATATCATATCATGCATCTGTCGAAAATATATTCTAGGAGCTACTTGAATTCCCACCTATAAAACTCCCGAAACTTTCTGGTTATGCAATCTGGTGTTGGGGATACAGGGGAAGCAATATATATCTCACCCAAAACTAACAATCCCTACATCCAAGCTGTATCCATCCATCAACACATAACCAAGAAACCTTCGGAAATCGTGTACCTCAACCTTTGAAAAGCATCCGTTATACGAGTTATGGCAATACTCTCGAACTCCTGCCCTAGTACTCGGTGGCGTCGAGGTTATCTCACCAACAACTGCAAAAAGAGATTTTCAATGTCGGCAAAACTCAGGTATTCCAGAACTGCAACGATAAAATTGTGACGACAACACCTCGGAGCTCAACTCCCCGGGTCAATGCCACATAATAGACAGGAGGCACCAAGAACAATGTTCTCGTCACAAAACCATCGGAACGATTCCAAGATACCCGCGTGATCCTAAAATTTTTTTAGTGAAATTTGAGGAGAGGAAAGTCAAAACATTTACGTCAGGAGACCTCACCAGAGCGACGAAGGGACTGAGGAGTAAAAAGAATCCTACTCTCCGATATATATAATCCTAAGACTCAAAACATTTTTTTGTTCTAGACTCAACAACGCCAGCAAACAATCAAGCAGGGGGCTCCTAAGTTGGGGAGGGCTCTGATACCAACTTGTAACACCCACGATGCGGCTATATCTCCCACGTGTCGAAGCACGACTTAGAGGCATAACCGCATTGTGGTTTTGTCGCAAGAAAGGTCATCTTCACACAATCCCATGTAACGAACAAGAATGGGATAAAGAGTTGTCTTACAATCGCCACTTCACACAATGAACATAAAATAAATCATACATCATTCAGAGTACACACACATAGTTCGACTACGGACAAAGCCAAAAGAAAAGAAGATAACCCAACTACTAGATCCCCGATCGTCCCAACTGGGCTCCACTACTGATCAACATGAAACGAAACATAGCAACAACCAAGGTCTTCGTTGAGCTCCCATCTAAGCTCGGTTGCATCACCTGTACTGGTATCATCGGCACCTGCAACTGTTGTGATAGTATCTGGTGAGTCACGAGGACTCAGCAATCTCAAAACCCGCGAGATCAAGACTATTTAAGCTTATGGGTAGGAAAGGGTAATGAGGTGGAGTTGCAACAAGCACTAAGCAAATATGGTGGCAAATATACACAAATAAGAGCGAGAAGAGAGAAAATGGAACGGTCGTGAAGCTAGCAATGATCAAGAAGTGATCCTGAACTCCTACTTACGTCAAACATAACTCAAAACCGTGTTCACTTCCCAGACTCCGCCAAAAAGAGACCATCACCGCTACACACATGGTTGATGCGTTTTAATTCGGATCTGGTGTCAAGTTATCTACAACCGGGCATTAACAAATTCCCATCTGCCTATAACCGCAGGCACGGCTTTCGAAAGTTTATACCCTGCAGGGGTGTCCCAACTTAGCCCATGATAAGCTCTCGCGATCAACGAAGGATATACCTTCTCCCAGTAAGATCCGATCAGACTCGGAATCCCGGTTTACAAGACATTTGGACAATGGTAAAACAAGACCAGCAAAGCCGCCCGATGTGCCGACAAATCCCGATAGGAGCTGCACATATCTCGTTCTCAGGGCACACCGGATGAACACTACGTACAACTAAAACCAGACCTCAAGTTTCCCCGAGGTGGCGCTGCAAGTGGCTCTAGTTCGGACTAACACTCGGAGGAGCACTGGCCC
>NC_041393.1:355543555-355570132 GCF_002162155.2 Triticum dicoccoides
CAAGGGAAAAAGGCTTAAGTGGCAAATGTTAAAACCAATGTTGGGCCTTGCTGGAGGAGTTTTATTCAAAGTGAACTGTCAAGGGGGTCCCATAAATCACCCAACCGCGTAAGGAACGTAAAATCCGGGAACATAACACCGGTATGACGGGAACTAGGGCGGCAAGAGTGGAACAAAACACCAGGCATAAGGCCGAGTCTTCCACCCTTTACCAAGTATATAGATGCATTAATTAAATAAGAGATATTGTGATATCCCAAAATAATCCTGTCCATCATGGAGCAATCTTCAACTTCACCTACAACTAACAATGCTATAAGAGGGGCTGAGCAAAGCGGTAACATAGGCAAACAACGGTTTGCTAGGAGGGGTGAAAAGGTTAGAGGCTGACATGGCAATATGGGAGGCACGGTAATCAAGTGATAGGTAGGGCAGCATAGTGATAGAACGAAGCAACTAGCAAGCAAAGATAGAAGTGATATCAAGGGTAATGGTCATCTTGCCTGAGATTCTGCTAGGAAGAAGAACGAGTCCATGAAGAAGACAAATGGACGTAGTCGAACGAATCCTCACAACTCCGGAACGAAACCGAAGCTAACGAGAGAAGCAAACCGGAAAGAAGCAAACAACACACAAGCATAAACATGACATGATGCACAAACAAATATGATGCATGTCCGGTTTAATGAGGCATGGCATGGCAAAGTGCAACAAACAATACTACAAATTAAGTGGAGCTCAATATGCAATGAGTTGCATATTGACGAAACACCACATCAAGTTATTTAGTTCACTCTCGGTTATGTACCCAACAATATTAAATGTTATTAAACATGGCAAGGGGTGGAGCATAATTAAACTAACTATTTAGGCAAGTTTAAATGAGGCCGGAAACAACAAACAACAATTCTGGAAAATCCCCATAAGTCATTTAGCGATTTAATGCAAACAACAATTTTAAACATTTAAATGTTGTTAACATGATGCGGATGACATAATCAAGGTTTATGCAATTTTATGAAAACGTTAACATGAGCATGATACGAGGCATTTGTCGCCATGGTGGAAGGAAAAAGGTGCCACGACGGTGAAACGAAAATGGTGCCACGGCAACATTCCGGTCCCGATAACTCATCAAGATGTCGGTGCGAACGAAAGTGTGGATGTGTAGAACATGCAAAGATGGTGGGGGTGATCCCGGATACCGGGTTCCCCACGTGTTGGTGGCATGGCAAAAGAGGGGCATCGCAAGCGACAATTCAATCACGATGCAAACACGAGCATCCCATACAACACATGCATTCGTTCACGGGCGTCGTCTCGGGGTTATACCTTTGAAGCGTGCATTTTCGGAGCGGTTCGAGTTCGGAGCGGTGTAGAGGAAGTAGGCGTTCACGGTTCGTCATGGGAAGTAGTTGTACTCGTGTCGTAGTGGAAGTAGAGGTACATGACGTCTTGTCGAAATCACGGCCACGATAGTTGTACACATTTTCGTAGATGTTTAGGTCGACGGTAGTGGTTCACGGACGTCGTGGAAGTAGTCGTTCTCGTTTCATAGTCGTACATGTCGGCGGTAGTGGAAGTAGTGGTACACGGCGACGGTAGTTGTACACACGTTGTAGTCGAACTTGACGGAACCAAATGTCCTCGAGGGTAGTCGTGGTACTTGGCGATTTCGGAGACGGCAGCAGAGGTACTTGACGTGTCACCATGTAGTCGTGCGTTTGTCAGAGAGGATCTTGGCGCATACAAAGCGAAGCAACACAAAAGGGCCTCAGGTCTCTGTGGTCAACGAACAGAGGCCGCCATGGATGGAGCTGCGAGCAAAGGACGAATAACCTAGGCGAACAGAGGACGGGGAGGCCGGAGGTGGTGGACGCAGAGGTCGGGGTAGAACTGCGGTGGCGCTGCTGCACCGGTTGACGACGATGGAGTTCCTGCAATGGCGCGTGCAGGGTCGATGGAGAGGGGCTTTGCGTGGCGGGGACAAGCTCGCTCCGACAGCAGAGGCTACGACGCGACCGGGCTTCGGCCATCACCAGCACTAGTGGCCAAGACGGTCGATGGAGGAGGCGAACGACGGGTCGGGGACGAGGCCGGACGTCAGGAAGAGGCGGAGGAGGAGCTGCAGAGGAGCGGCTGGAGGCGGCAAGCCGGCGAGGGGACCAGGCGCAGGTTCGGGCGATGCGGCGCTCACGCGCAGAGGCGACGGGGGAAAGGGATGGAGGCGGCGAGGGGAAGGTAAGAAGGCACGGCGGCTGCCTGGACTCGCCGGCATCGAGGAAGTGGAGGCGCTAGGCGATGGCGCGGTGGAGAGGCGACGCGGGGAGAGGAGGGGGAGACGAGCGAGAGGAAGGAGATGGGATCGAGAGGATGGGGATCAGGCGTTGCGGCGCTGGAGGGAGGACGAGGGAGAGATGGAGATCGAGTGGAGATCTCCCTGCGGCTAGGGTTATCGAGCTGGGCGCGGCTGGGCCTTGGGCTTAGAAGCTGGCTGGGTTGCAGGCTCTCTCTCTTTCTCACTCTAATTCTTATTTCCTTTAGCAGAAAACAAATTAGAGAGAAGAAAAAGAAAGAGAGGGTTACGGAAAGAATTTGCGCACGGGGGTAATTTTCCCGGACTCGCAAAAATGAGCTTGATCCAAGAAAAAATAGAAGTGGGCATGACCGAAAGATTTAAATTCAAACTCATTTGAATTTAATTCAAATGGGTTTCAACTAGGACTTGATAAAAGGAAGGTCCAAAAATGTTCGGATTTTTGATGGAGCTCCAGAAAATGATGAAAGAAATTATGGGCAAGGTTGGAGACCAAGAATTGAGAGAACAACGGCATGGGATATTTTGCAAGTGGGTTATGGTTAATTCCAAATAAATGGAATAATTTTATTATAGATCCCTAATAATAGTAGGAGACTTTGAATATGTTTTAAAGAGAAATCACCATGTGAATATCCCTCGATTTAAATAGATCAAAAGATCTATGCAATTTATTTAGTTGAGGTTTTAAAATTAATGAAATGATGGCATGATGACATGATGCAATGCAAATGAAGCTAAGAAGAATGCAACAAGCAAAAACAAATCACACAACGAATCTCGGAAACCCTGGAAGGCATCTGAAGCTCCGGTCTTGGGGCGTTACAGGAACCTACTGGACTCTAGAGCAATATCCTTGAACGAGTTGGGTTCATGCTAAAAGAAAAACTCTCGAACCTTCAATTCTCCCAGGATATGATACTTCCTTTATTGCCATCTTTGATGAGTCTGATGACTTGAATTACAAATTGTCCAAGCGACAAAATGGTAAGGTTTTTGCTCGATACATTGGGACTAACTGCAGGTTTGGTTCACCCAAGAAACAAAACTAGGTGAAGAAGTGTATGATTGAAAACCTATCTATCACTGCTAACTTGAATATGCAGAGTATTTGTCTTCGAGAAAATGATTATCATTCATAGAATGGTGCTGGAAAATTCTCGAATGGGTATCGATCAAACTTTCGACAGAAGGAGTACATGTGTACATCCTCAAATCGTTACACTCGTATCTCTGGAAATAACTTCAATGCTTGTTCTTGTCATTACTCTCGAAGTGCACAAGTATCTTATAGATCTTGAGAAAGAGTGTTCCTAATCAAACAAAGAAAATGAGATCCTCGTTGCCCACACAAGTGTGGGTTGTGAAAAATAACTAACCCCTTCATGCAGATGCTATCGTAGGATTTCCTCTTGTTTATGATTTATCCTGAGACCTAATTTGATGGTGCTAGTTCAGTATGTTTTTATTTCGTCTCTTTGTTTTTCATTGTGTTTGTGTTTTGTCCGAATGTCAACTCACTCAGAGATCACCGGTTTTGTGTTTTCCTTCGTTTGGTTGAGTGTTTTGGTTTGGACTCTGTTCTCTCTTGTCCTTTCTTTGTTGTCTGTCATAAACATGCAACTTGATCTAAAGAAGATTTCGATCCGGCGTCCTTGGTCGCAAATGAAATCAACTTCGAACATTTATCTGTGTTGGCGCTTGACCTTCTTCAAACCCTTCACCTTTTCGTTTAGTTTCCGAGAATTTCACAGGAAATGGTTGACGCGTGCCCACGATCTCACAATCGTGATCTCGTCCGTTGAATGTGGAACATCTCGTGCTTTTCAGCCGGTGATTTAGGAGGAAGCGGTTTCACCTACAGGCTATATAAAACCCCCTCCAGGCGTCTTCTTTCTATGTTCTTCCACTGTTTGTCCTCAAACCGTCTCTCGCTCTCCGCCTGAGCCCGAGCTCGAAGTAGCACCGTCGATGTTCCTCGGCGTGCGACTCCAGTGAAGCCTCACCATCGTTGTTCGTGCCAGTGCAATACTTCTTCTCCTTCGCCTTGTCGTAGTTGATCTTTGCTACCAAGTTAGGGCGCATAGATCTGGAGCTAGCCCTATCTGGTTCTTTTTCTAGGGCCGTTCTTACCGACGTGATTTGTATTGTTTTATTTCCTTCTGGTAGATCTTTAGGATTCTCTAAGTTATGACTTGTACGGTTTGTAGCTTCCCCTCGTACTGGTTATCTAATCTAGGGTTCATGTGTGATAACCCACAAGTGTAGGGGATCGCAACAGCTTTCGAGGGTGAAGTACAACCCAAATTTATTGATTCGACACAAGGGGAGCCAAAGAATATTCTTGAGTATTAGCAGTTGAGTTGTCAATTCAACCACACCCGGATAACTTAGTATCTGCAGCAAAGTATTTAGTAGCAAAAGTGGTATGATAATAATGGTAACAGTAGCAACAGTAAAGATAAATGTTTTGGGTTTTTGTAGTAGTTGTAACAGCAGCAACGAAAAAGTAAATAAGCGGAGAACAATATATGAAAAGCTCGTAGGCAATGGATGAGTGATGGATAATTATGCCGTGCGATTCCTCATGTAATAGCTATAACATAGGGTGACACAGAACTAGCTCCAATTCATCAATGTAATGTAGGCATGTATTCCGTAAATAGGCATACGTGCTTATGGAAAAGAACTTGCATGACATCTTTTGTCCTACCCTCCCGTGGCAGCGGGGTCCTAGTGGAAACTAAGGGATATTAAGGCCTCCTTTTAATAGAGAACCGGACCAAAGCATTAATACATGATGAATACATGAACTCCTCAAACTACGGTCATCACCGAGAAGTATCCCGATTATTGTTACTTCGGGGTTGTCGGATCATAACACATAATAGGTGACTATACACTTGCAAGATAGGATCAAGAACACACATATATTCATGAAAACATAATAGGTTCAGACCTGAAATCATGGCACTCGGGCCCTAGTGACAAGCATTAAGCATAGCAAAGTCATAGCAACATCAATCTCAGAACATAGTGGATACTAGGGATCAAACCGTAACAAAACTAAATTGATTGCATGATAAATCTCATCCAACCCATCACCGTCCAGCAAGCCTATGATGGAATTACTCACGCACGGCGGTGAGCATCATGAAATTGGTGATGGAGGATGGTTGATGATGACGACGACAACGAATCCCCCTCTCCGGAGCCCCGAACGGACTCCAGATCAGCCCTCCCGAGAGAGATTAGGGCTTGGCGGCGGCTCCGTGTCGTAAAACGCAATGAAACTTTCTCTCTGTTTTTTTCTCCGCGAGACGGAATATATGGAGTTGGAGTTGAGGTCGGTGGAGCTCCAGGGAGCCCACGAGATAGGGGGGACGCGCCCTAGGTGGGGGCACACCCCCTGTCTCGTGGATAGGCCCTGGGCCCGCTGATGTATTTCTTTCGCCCAGAAATTCTTATTAATTCCAAAAAGTGCCTCTGTGGATTTTCAGGACATTCCGAGAACTTTTCTTTTATACACATAAAACAACATCATGGCAGTTCTACTGAAAACAGCGTCAGTCCGGGTTAGTTTCATTCAAATCATGCAAGTTAGAGTCCAAAACAAGGGCAAAAGTGTTTGGAAAAGTAGATACGTTGGAGACGTATCAACTCCCCCAAGCTTAAACCTTTGCTTGTCCTCAAGCAATTCAGTTGATAAACTGAAAGTGATAAAGAGAAACTTCTACAAACTCTGTTTGCTCTTGTTGTTGTAAACATGAAAAGCCAGCATTCAAGTTTCAGCAAATATTATGAACTGACCATACTCACAATAACACTTAGGTCTCATAATTACTCATATCAATAGCATAAATCAGCTAGCGAGCCATAATAATAAAACTCGGATGACAACACTTTCTCAAAATAATCATAACATGATATAACAAAATGGTATCTTGCTAGCCCTTTCTGAGACCACAAAACATAAATGCAGAGCACCTTTAAAGATCAAGGACTTACTAAACATTGTAATTCATGGTAAAAGAGATCCAGTCAAGTCATGCCCAATATAAACCAACAATAATGAATGCAAATGACAGTGTGCTCTCCAGCGGGTGCTTTTAATAAGAAGGGTGATGACTCAACATAAAACTAAATAGATAGGCCCTTCGCAGAGGGAAGCAGGGATTTGTAGAGGTGCCAGAGCTCAATTTTAGAATAGAGATTGAATAACATTTTGGGCGGCATACTTTCGCTGTCAATGCAACATCTATGAGATGGCTGTATCTTCCATACTACATGCATTATAGGCAGTTCCCAAACAAAATGGTAAAGGTTTATACTCCCCCAACCACCAACAAGCATCAATCCATGGCTTGCTCGAAACAACGAGTGCCTCCAACTAACAACAGCCCTGGGGGAGTTTTGTTCAATTATTTTGATTTGCTTTGATCTTTTCAGACCATGGGACTGGGCATCCCGGTTACCGGCCCTTTCTCGTGAATGAGGACCAGAGTCCACTCCTCGTGAGAATAACCCACCTAGCATGGAAGATATAGGCAGCCCTAGTTGTAACATGAGCTGCTCGAGCATACAAAACATAATTTCATTTGAAGGTTTGGAGTTTGGCACATACAAATTTACTTGGAACGGCAGGTAGATACCGCATATAGGAAGTTATAGTGGACTCATATGGAACAACTTTGGGGTTTAAGGAGTTTGGATGCACAAGCAGTATTGCCACTTAGTACAGGTGAAGGCTAGCAAAAGACTGGGAAGCGACCAACTGAGAGAGCGACAACAGTCATAAACATGCATTAACATTAATTCACATCGAGTAAAAGCATGAGTAGGATATAATCCACCATGAACATAAATATCGTGAAGTCTATGTTGATTTGTTTCAACTACATGCGTGAACATGTGCCAAGTCGAGTCACTCAATTCATTTAAAGGAGGATACCATCCCATTATACCACATCATAATCATTATAATAGCATGTTGGCACGCAAGGTAAACCATTATAACTCATAGCTAATCAAGCATGGCACAAGCAACTATAATCTCTAAATGTCATTGCAAATATGTTAACTTCATAATAGCTAAATCAGGAACGATGAACTCATCATATTTACAAAAACAAGAGAGGTCAAGTTCATACCAGCTTTTCTCATCCCAATAAGTCCATCATATATCATCATTATTGCCTTTCACTTGCACGACCGAACGATGTGTATAATAATAAGAGTGCACATGCGTTAGACTAACCTGGAATCTGCAAGCATTCAACTCAAAAGAGAAGACAAGATAATATGGGCTCTAAGTTAAATAAACAATCATGCATATGAGAGCCACTAAGCATTTTCAATATGGTCTTCTCGACCCCCAAAGGACAGAAAAGAAAATAAAACTATTTACACGGGAAAGCTCCCAACAAGAAAGAAGAAGAACTAGAAATCTTTTTGGGTTTTCATTTTAATTCCTACTACAAGCATGGAAATCAAACTAACTAATTTTTTGGTTTTTCTCAAGGTTTATCAAACACACAAGAAGAAAACTAGAAAAAAGAATTTAAACTAGCATGGATAATACAATGAAAGAGTATGAGCACCGACGACTAGTGTGTGAACATGAATGTAAAGTCAGTGAGAAATACGTACTCCCCCAAGCTTAGGCTTTTGGCCTAAGTTGGTCTAGTACCAAGGACCACCGCTACTCTCTCCGATGTAATGAGAAGTGTAATCAAGATAATACTGGCTGGTCATCTCTGGATCCCACTGGACAGATGATGCACGATAAGGGTCCAGCTCAGGTTCAGGTTCCGGAGTAAAAGCTTGGGCTCGATGATTGTTCACTGCTTCTGGTGTGACAAGAAAATTTTCTGCAAGCAAATCAAACAACAAAGGCGCAGGCAAAATAATAATCTCAATGTGTTTCTTATTAAATCTAAGTTTATACAAGAGCATTCTATCTTCATTGTCAACAATAAACTTCTGTGCTACCATGCTCTTGTAATCTAAAATGTGAGGAGGCAATTTTATCTCCCCCTTCTCAAGGTGCCTAATGGGTATCTGAAAATGTCTAGCAAGACGTGCAACATAGATACCTCCAAATATGGGGCCTTTTGTATGATTCAGGGCTAGCCGTTTAGCAACGACGGCACCCATACTAAAAGTATTGTCTCCAAGGAAGGCATGTTGAAGAATGATAATATCAGGAACGCTCAAGTTTCCACTATTTCCATGACCAATCAAGCATCTACTAGCAAATATGGCAAAGTAGCGTAAAATAGGAAAGTGTATGCTAGAGACTTTTGCCTGAGAGCCCTTCTTTGGCTCCTCTACAGCGATAGTATTAACAAAGCCACCCACATCTTCACGATGGGGTTCCTCTAATTCTCCCTCATAAGGTATCCTACACACCGCGCAAAAATTAATTAAAGACATTTCTCTGAATTCATCATATAAGTAAAATGATACTGCAGGCGGTGACTTCTTAGGATAATAATAAAAGTTTTGCACAAAAGTATTTGTGAGTAAGAGATACTGATCGATTCGGTCGTTCATCAAACCGGTGAGTCCTGCAGTCTCGATTAAAGCATAAAAGTCTTCATGAATTCCAGCTTCTTTCAAGAACTCCTCACATGGCCATTCACACGACCGTACTTCCGCTAAGAGAGGAAGATTATACTTGGCCTTTTCCTTCTCTTTGGCTTGTTTTTCCGGAGAGCCATTGCTAGAGGAGCCCCTCAAAAACTTCCGTAACATTTTCTGAAAATTTCTGAAATTTTAGTAACTTCAAAATAGAAGTGAATAAAACTAAACAAGATTGATAGCAACTACTCCTACAAGTGCCTAGAGCATATATCATGCACTGGAATTGCTTGGGACCTCCAAAATTTAACATGCAAGCTCAAGAACATGGTCACCTATGCAGCAAAAATTTGCAATGAATAAAGCACTAGAACAAAAACTAATTGGACCAATGGAGGAGTCACATACCCAGCAACAATCTCCTAAAGCAGTTTGTGAATGGACCTTTGAGAAAGGAGATCGAAAATCGTAGCAAAACGAGCTAGAACTCGTGCTTGAGCTGGAAGGTGATTTTTTTGGGTGGAAGATGAAGTGTGTGGGTGCTGGCATAAGTGGAGTGGGCCACCAGGGGCCCACGAGACAGGGGGCGCGCCCTATAGGGGGGGCGCCCTCCACTCTCGTGGCCTGGTGCTTGCCCCTCCTCCAATGATTTCAGTGCCTAAAATCCTCAAATATTCCAGAAAAAATCATACTATATTTGCAGGGCATTTGGAGCACTTTTATTTTCGGACTATTTTTTAATGCCCGGATAATTCAGAAAACAGACGGATAATACGTATTATTTTTGCTTTATTTATTCTAAATAACAGAAAGTAGAAAGAGGGTACAGAAGGTTGTGCCTTCTAGTTTCATCCATCTCATGATCATCAAAATGAACCCACTAACAAGGTTGATCAAGTCTTGTTAACAAACTCATTCCGAATAGCACGAAACCGAAGAAATTTTGAATAACACTAAGCTACCTCAACGGGGATATGAAAATCCCCAACAATAAGAATATCATACTTTTTCTTGACAGTAGGGAGAGGAAATTAAAAACCTCCAAAAATAATAGTTGGAAATTTTTCAATAGAATTGATGCTATGAACTTGAGATTGTTTCCTCGGGAAGTGTACCGTATGCTCATTACCATTAATATGAAAAGTGGCATTGCCTTTGTTGCAATCAATAACAGCCCTTGCAGTATTAAGAAAAGGTATACCAAGGATAATAGACATACTATCGTCCTCGGGAATATCAAGAATAACAAAGTCCGTTAAGATAGTGACATTTGCAACCACAACAGGCACATCCTCAGAAATACCGACAGGTATAGCAGTTGATTTATCAGCCATTTGCAAAGATATTTTAGTAGGTGTCAACTTATTCAATTCAAGTCTATGATATAAAGAGAGAGGCATAACACTAACACCAGCTCCAAGATCACATAAAGCAGTTCTCACATAATTTATTTTAATGGAGCATGGTATAGTTGGGACACCGGGATCTCCAAGTTTCTTTGGTATTCCACCCTTAAAAGTGTAATTAGCAAGCATGGTGGAAATTTCAGCTTCAGGTATCTTTCTTTTATTTGTAATGATATCCTTCATATACTTGGCATAAGGATTTACTTTCAGCATATCAGTTAAGCGCATACGTAAGAAAATAGGTCTAATCATTTCAGTAAAGCCCTCAAAATCCTCATCATCCTTTGACTTGGATGGTTTAGGAGGAAAGGGCATGGGTTTCTGAACCCATGGTTCTCTTTCTTTACCGTGCTTCCTAGCAACAAAATCTCTCTTATCATAATGTTGATTCTTTGATTGTGGGTTATCAAGATCAACATCAGGTTCAATCTCTACATCATTGTTTTTGCTAGGTTGAGCATCAACATGAACATTATCATTAACATTATCACTAGGTTCATGTTCATCACCTGATTGAGTCTCAGCATCAGAAATAGAAATATCATTGGGATTCTCAGGTGTGTGTACAGTGGGTTCACTAGAAGCATGCAAAGTTCTATCGTTTTTCTTTTTCTTCTTTTTAGAAAAACCAAGTGCCTCTAAATTATTTCTCTGAGAATCTTGCTCGATTCTCTTAGGGTGGCCTTCAGGATACAAAGGTTCCTGAGTCATTCTACCTGTTCTAGTAGCCACTCTGACAGCAAAGTCATTTTTATTATTTAATTCCTCAAGCAAATCATTTTGAGCTTTAAGTACTTGCTCAGCTTGAGTAGCAACCATAGAAGCATATTTGCTAACGAGGTGAAGTTCATCTTTAACTCTAGCCATATTATCACTTACACGTCCTATCTCGAAAGCATTGTTCTTTAACTCTCTACCAACATAAGCATTAAAACTTTCTTGTCTAGCCATAAAATCATCAAATTCATCTAAGCATGGGCTATGAAATTTAGTAGAGGGGATTTCAATTTTATCATATCTATAGAGAGAATTTACCTTTACTACCTGTGTCGGGTTATCAAGACAATGTGGTTCTTCAACAGGCGGTATATTAAGACCATGTATTTCTTCAATAGGTGGTAAATTCTTAACATCTTCAACTTTAATACCTTTTTCTTTCATTGATTTCTTTGCCTCTTGCATATCTTCAGGACTGAGAAATAAAACACCTCTCTTCTTCGGAGTGGGTTTAGGAACAGGCTCAGGAATTGGCTCAATTGGTTCAGGAATTGCCTCAGGAATTGGCTCAGGAAGAGTCCAATTATTTTCATTAGTCAACATATTATTCAATAATATTTCAACTTCATCGACTGTTCTTTCCCTAAAAACACAACCAACACAACTATCCAAGTAATCCTTGGAAGCATCAGTTAGTCCATTATAAAAGATATCAAGTATTTTATTTTTCTTAAGAGGATGATCAGGCAAACATTAAGTAACCGGAGAAGCCTCCCCCATCTTGTGGGAGACTCTCTTCTTTGATTTGCACAAAATTATATATTTCCCGCAAGGCAGCTTGTTTCTTATGAACAGGGAAATATTTAGCAGAGAAGTAATAAATCATATCCTGGGGACTACACACACAACGAGGAGCAAGAGAATTATACCAAGTCTTAGCATCACCCTTTAATGAGAATAGAAATATCTTAAGGATATAAAAATAGAAAGATCTTTCATCGTGAGTAAACAGGGTAGCTATATCATTCAACTTGGTAAGATGTGCCACAACAGTTTCAGATTCAAGGCCATAAAAAGGATCAGATTCAACTAAAGTAATAATTTCAGGATCAACAGAGAATCCATAATCCTTATTAGTAACACAGATAGGTGAAGTAGCAAAAGCAGGGTCACGTTTCATTCTAGCATTAAGAGACTGCTGCTTCCATTTAGCTAATAATTTCTTAAGATCAAATCTATCATTGCAAGCAAAGATTTCCCTAGCAGCTTCTTCATTCATAACATAACCCTTAGGAACAACAAGCAATACATAATCATTGGGAGAACATTGATCATCACTATCATCAATAATAGCATCTTCAATATTTTCATTCCCCCTAACTCTAGCAAGTTGTTCATCAAGAAATTCACCTAATGGCAAAGTAGTATCACGCACATAAGTAGTTTGATCATGCATAGCAGAAGTGGCATCATCAATAACATGCGACATATAAGAATTCATAGCAGTAGCAAGTTTAGGTGTCGCAAGCCTACTAATAACGGAAGGAGAATCTAGTGCAGAGCTAGATGGCAGTTCCTTACCTCCTCTCGTAGTTGAGGGCAAAATCTTGGTTTTAGCGTCTTTCAAGTTCTTCATAGTGATCAACAGATATAAATCCCAAGTGACTCAGAGAATAGAGCTATGCTCCCCGGCAACGGTGCCAGAAATTAGTCTTGATAACCCACAAGTGTAGGGGATCGCAACAACTTTCGAGGGTGAAGTACAACCCAAATTTATTGATTCGACACAAGGGGAGCCAAAGAATATTCTTGAGTATTAGCAGTTGAGTTGTCAATTCAACCACACCAGGATAACTTAGTATCTGTAGCAAAGTATTTAGTAGCAAAAGTGGTATGATAATAATGGTAACAGTAGCAACAGTAAAGATAAATGTTTTTGGGTTTTTGTAGTAGTTGTAACAGCAGCAACGAAAAAGTAAATAAGCGGAGAACAATATATGAAAAGCTCATAGGCAATGGATCAGTGATGGATAATTATGCCTGTAAGTGCATCTAGTGCCACCCCTAGTTGGTTTTGGAGTATTGACGACAAACCTAGTTGAAGGACTAATGTGTTTGTGAGAATTGCAGGATAACACAGGTAGTAGTCCCTTATTGATTCAGTTTACCTACCGGGGATGACCCCCAAAAATGTGTGAAGACATTAAAGACAATGGTGGTCTGTGAAGATATTCACATTGAAGACTATGACATGAGAAGAATTGAGTGAAGACTATGGAGCATGAAGACTTAGTGGTTTTGTTGTTTCCTTTTCTTCTTTGTTGAGTCATAGGAACCACCGCCCTGTTAAGTGGGGTCCAAGTGAACAAAGTCAGAGTGACTGAAGTGATGCTCCACCAAATCCTATGTCTTCGAGCGAAGACAATGAGAGCAAATCTTATCCAGAGTCGGATAAGTCAGCTTTACTTGTAGCCCAAGTCAAGCTACCGCGTGTGTTTGAAATCTGACCGTTGTGACTCGTGTCAGTTCCTTAGTGACCCAGGGTCATTTCAGAAAAATCAGGTCGGGTTGCCTAGTGGCTATAAATAGCCCACCCCCTACACCATAAATTGGTGGCTGCTTAGAGTTAGATACGACTTTTGTCGTTTGAGAGCAACCCACCTCCGAAGCCTTTGAGAGATAGAGTCCTTGCGAGGACAAAGCCCAAACCACCCAGAGCCCAGAGAGTGTTTGGCATCACTGAAGTCTTTCTGTCCACGTGATCTAAAGACTTGTTATACTTGAGGACTGTGAATCCTCCAGCCGGTTAGGCGTCGCGCTCTGAGCATCCAAGAGTCATTGTGGATTGCCGGTGAACGAAGTCTGTGATGGTTTGGAAGTCTACCTTGAAGACTTACCAGAGTGATTGGGTGGGGACTAGGTGTCCTTAGCTCAAGGGGAATAAGGTGAAGATGCGGTCTTCTGAGTTAAATCTCAGCCTCCCTAACCAGACGTACAGTTGTCACAGCAACTGGAACTGGTCGAACAAACCACTGTCTTCCTGAAGCTATTGGTTCTATCTCTCACTTCTCTTTACTTATAGTTTGTCTTCGTGAAGTCATTGCCTGCTTGCATAATCTGTTTGACTTCACTGTTTGAGTACTTGTCCTGATTGGCTTCATACTATCTTCCACCCTGATCCTTACTACCTAGCTGCTAATAGTCTTCATGCTTTCACTTCATTGAATACTTGACTATGGCTTGTCTAGTGTAGTCAACCTTCCACTGCATACGTATAGTGTTGTTTCTCCTGTTTGTCTTTGAAACTCCCATGTTTTGAAGACTTTCATAAAAATCGCCTATTCACCCCCCCTCTAGTCGATAACTAGCACTTTCAATTGGTATCAGAGCAAGGTACTCCCTTGTTCTGTGTGATTCGGTTTAACCACTTGGAGTTTTAGCTATGTCGACTGTAGGGATAATCAAGGTCTCCGCTGCGTGTCCCATCTTTGATGGCACTGAATATTCCTACTGGAAGAATATGATCCGCATGCATCTTGCAGCCATTGATGTCGACCTGTGGTATGTCTTCAAGAATGGCGTTCCCAAGACTGGTGAAGGTGTCACCCCCGCTAATGTGAAGAAGTTCATTCATGTGGACTCTACTGCCAAGAACATCATTTGTGGTCATCTGACCAAAGGGCAGTATGGCTGTGTGAGCGCTCTGGAAACGTCGAAGCTAGTCTGGGACTGGCTCTCTAAGGTCAATGAAGGCGTCTCAACACAGCGGGATCAATGAATCAGTACTCTTCGCAACCTCTTCAACCGCTTCAAAAGGCACGACAACGAGAACGTCCAGCTCACGTTTGATCGCCTCACTGATATCACCAATGAGCTCCATGCACTCGGTGCAACTGACATTACGAAGCATGAAATTGTGAAGGCACTGCTGAGATCTCTCGACAGCTCATTTGACACCTTAGCCCTGATGATACAAGAACGCCCTGATTTCAAGACACTCGATCCGTCTGACATACTAGAGAGGCTCAACACACATGAGTACCAGCTATCTGAGAAACGAGATATCTATGGCCCCAACTACGTCCAAACTCGTGCCTTGAAGGCAAAGGCTGCGGTTTCCTCGTCTGGAGAAGAATCTGACTGCAATTCTGATGATCCTGAAGACATTGGAAAGGAGCTTGCTATGCTTGTGAAGAAGTTCCAGAGATTCACCAGGAAGAAAAACTTCAGAAAGTCTTCACGATCCAGCTCAAGGGAGGATGAAGCTTCCACCTATGACAACAAGAAAAGAACCTGTCACAAGTGCAAGAAACCTGGCCACTACCTCCCTGAATGTCCACAGTGGGACAATGAGAAGAAGAAAAAGAAAAACAAAGAATATGATTCTGATGACAAGAAGAAGAAGAAATCCTCAATGTCTTGTTCCAAATCTTCCTCTAAGTCTTCATCACATAAGAAGAGCTCATCAGGCAAGGCATGTTCTTTTGTTGGCAAGGAAATGGATTCAGAGGAGGAGTCTGCTTCTGAGGAGGAAGTGGTGGAGTCCGAGGAGGAGTCTGACTCTGGTATCGCAAGTCTGGCTCTAGCTATAGCCTACGTCGCCAAGTCCATCTTCAACACTGAAGACAATGACTCCGTCACCAACACTAATGACGAGAACGACTCGGCTCCCACCTACTGCTTCATGGCACGTGGTGCCAAGGTAAACTCTTGCGATGCTTACTTTAAAACATCAAGTGAAGATGACTCTGATGGTGAATCCAAACCCAGCTACAAAAAACTTGCTAAAATTGCAACTGAACAACAGAAAGCTATGGAACATATTCAAAAACTGTTAGACAAAAGTGATGACCTATTGGACGTAGAAATGACTAAGACTCAGTCCTTAATTGAAGACATAAAAAATCTTCATGTTAAGTACCAGGAACTTGAAGGTCGTCATGAAACCCTATCAACATCTCATGAAAAGCTTTCTTACGATTATCTTCAAAGGAAGCAGGAACTTGAGAAATTGAGATCGGATCATGAAGATCTTTAAAAGGAGAACGAGTCACTTCGCGCTCAACAGATCAGTCCCTCTCCGGAAGGATTTGAACCACCATGTTTAAAATGAATTGAGCGTGATAATGTTGTTTCTGTTGCTGGATGTTCTGCTGCTCCTGTTGCAATATCTTCAACTACTGATGTGGTAACTAACCCCTCTGTTGAGGATACCACTACTATTGCTGATGAGAATGCCAGGTTGAAGACACTAATTGAGACAGGGATGTACAAAAGTCTCAAAGGGCATCAGACATTATGTGATGTCCTCAAAAAGCAGATTCTGAACCGAAACCCTATAAAAGAGGGTATTGGGTTCGAGAGGAAAGTGAATGTTGATGGGTGTACTGGAAGCTTGAGCAGTACCCCGAAACCACATGGGTTGCTCCAAAGGAACCTTCAGTAGATCCATCCACCTTATCTGGTTTCACTTGCGCTAACCCTATTATCATTGATGAATCCTTTGATGCAAACTATAAACTATTTAAGAATCAGAATGGTGAAGTGTTTGCCAGGTATATTGGTACTAACTGCAGGAATGGACCACCTATGAAGAAGATATGGGTACCTAAAAGTGCTCTTGAGAATCTTCCTGTGAATGTCATCATGACACCACATGTGAAGAAGACAAACCCCATACCAAAGGCTTCATATGGTCCTAAGGCTTCATACAGACCATGGACTCATACGAGTCACCCTAACGTCAACGTTTTGCAGGGAAATCATACTCAGACCCATGAATATGAGCGTGCTTCATTGAACCGCTATGTTCATAGAACCAAGAACTTTTCTGATTATTCACATGAGTATTATTCACCCCCTGCAAGGCTATTTACTAGGGCTCAGAAGCCAAAATTCTCAAATGCTGCACTTAGACTCATTGCTTCTAAGCCACCCCTGAAGATGTGGGTGGTTAAGAAAACTTAACTCTCTTTTGCAGGGAAAGGTCTCCAGCCGGAAATCAAAAGCATCCGAAGCTAATGCTGGAGACCTTAAAAATATTGTTGGGCGCAAGATAAAATGCCCAAATGGTCTTACTATGTATTTCACTTCAGATTTTCTTGATACTCATCCTGTCTATCCTAATCAAGACCTGAATTTCCATGTTCCACTTGTTCGTCAAATGTTTCTGCTTCACAACTCTCTTGGTGAAGCCTATCCCCCAAACTGCACTGTAGGCTACGACACCTCGTGCTTCAGAATGGATTATGGACAGTGGATGCACTAATCACATGACTGGCGATCGAAGTCTTCTGATGGATTCAACGCTGCGTCCATCAGACAAGAGCCACATCACACTTGTTGACACTAGTAAAAGCAAGGTATTGGGTTTAGGTAGAGTTGCAATATCAAGGGATCAGCACATGGATAAAGTGATGCTTGTTGAGTCCCTTGGTTTCAACTTAATGTCTGTCTCAATGCTTTGTGACTTAAACATGATTGTGCTATTTGGAAAATATCGCTGCCTTGTACTGATGGAATCTGACAAGTCTCTAGTCTTTTAAGGATATCGAAAAGATGATCTGTATATGGTAGATTTCTCAGAAGGTCCACAGATGGTCGTATGTCTTCTAGCAAAAGCTTCAGAATGCCGGCTCTGGCATCGAAGGCTAGGGCATGCTGGCATGAGGAACTTGCACACTCTCGCGAAGAAGAAGCATGTTGAGGGCATCGAAGGCGTCAAGTTCAAGAAGGATCATTTGTGTGGCGCCTGCGAAGCCGGAAAGATGACAAGAGCCAAGCATCCCTCGAAGACTATCATGACCATGTCTCAACCCTTCGAGCTGTTGCACATGGACTTATTTGGCCCTACTCACTATTCCACTCTCAATGCTACTGCCTGCCTCTATGGCTTCGTCATTGTTGATGATTACTCTCGATACACTTGGGTGCATATAATCCTCTACAAGACTGAAGTGCAGGATGTCTTCAGACGCTTTCCCAACCGTGCCATGACGAACTACGGTGTCAAGATCAAGCACATCAGAAGCGACAACGGCACTGAGTTCAAGAACACCGGCCTCGACCTCTACCTAGATACCATGGGCATCACTCATGAGTTTTGTGCTCCTTACACACCTCAGTAGAATGGCATCGCCGAGCGCAAGAACAGAACTCTTATTGAGATGGCCCGAACGATGCTTGATGAGTACAAGACTCCACGAAAGTTCTGGCCTGAAGCCATTGACACTGCATGCCACGTCATCAACCGTGTTTATCTTCACAAGCTTATGAAGAAAACCTCCTATGAGCTCCTAACTGGTAAGAAGCCAAACGTAAGTTACCTCAGAGTATTTGGTGCTAGGTGCTAGATCAAGGATCCTCATCACACTTCAAAATTTGCACCGAAAGCACATGAAGGTTTTATGCTTGGTTATGGAAAGGATTCGCACTCCTACAGAGTCTTCAACCTCTTTCACTATAAAGTAGTTAAAACTATGGATGTGCGGTTCGATGAGACTAACGGCTCGCAAAGAGAGCACCTGCCAAATGTGCTAGATGAGTTATCCCCTAGAGAGTCAATCAAGCAAATGGGAACTGGCGAAATAAGACAATTCCCCAAATGATGACAATGATCAGCAAGAGCAAAATCATCATCCTGCTCATCCTCGTGTTGCAAATGAAGTACAGATTGAGAAGATGATTGGTAGCCTCAATGCACCTGGTCCACTCACTCGTTCAAGAGCCACACAAAGAGCACCACAACTCACCAATTTTTGTGGACACTTTGCATTCGTCTCAATCTCAGAACCCACGAAAGTGACTGAAGCCTTCATGGAACCTGAATGGATTCAAGCCATGCAAGAAGAGCTCCAACAGTTTGAGTTGAATAATGTTTGGGAACTGGTCAAGCGTCCTGATCCTCGGAAGCACAATATCATTGGCACCAAATGGATATATCGCAACAAGCAAGATGAACATGGTCAAGTGGTCAGAAACAAAGGTCGTCTAGTTGCTCAAGGCTACACTCAAGTGGAAGGGGTTGACTTTGATGAAATTTTTGCTCCTGTGGCAAGGCTTGAAGCTATTCGCATAATTCTTGCCTATGCAAATCATCACAACATTCTCCTATATCAAATGGATGTGAAGAGTGCTTTTCTCAATGGAAAGATAGAAGAAGAAGTATATGTTGCACAACCTCCTGGCTTTGAAGATCCAAAACATCCTGATATGGTGTACAAGATCAACAAGGCACTGTATGGCCTCAAACAAGCCCCTCGCGCTTGGTATGATACGCTCAAGAACTTCCTGAAGAGCAAATGCTTCAAACCTGGTTCACTGGATCCTACTCTATTCACGAAGACTTATGATGGTGAACTATTTGTGTGGCAAATATATGTGGATGACATTATCTTCGGCTGCACCAACAAGAAATACAGTGATGAGTTTGGTCATATGATGCAAGAGCAATATCAAATGTCCATGATGGGTGAACTGAAGTTCTTTCTGGGTCTCCAAATCCGTCAGCAACGCAACGGCATCTTCATCTCTCAAGAAAAATATGTCAAAGATTGCCTGAAGAAGTTTGGAATGCAAGACTATAAAGGATACACGATGCCAATGCTAACCAAAAGTCATCTAGGTCCAGACGACAATGGTAAAGAATTCGACCAAAAGGTATACCGCTCCATGATTGGTTCTTTGCTTTCTTTATGTGCATCTAGGCCAGATATAATGCTTACTGTTTGCATGTGTGCCCGATTCCAAGCGGCACAAAAGGAATTGCATCACTTAGCTCTGAAGCGAATACTTCGATATTTGGCTTACACCCCAACACTAGGATTATGGTATCCAAAGGGCTCAGAGTTTGATATAGTTGAATTCTTAGATGTTGATTATGCTGGTGACAAGGTTGATCACAGGTCCACATTAGGCACATGTCACTTTCTGGGACGATCACTTGTCTGTTGGTCTTCAAAGAAGCAGAACTGTCTATCTCTGCACTGCTGAATCTGAATACATTGCTGCTGGATCTTGCCGTGCTCAGCTTCTCTGGATGAAGCAAACTCTCAAGGACTATGGTATACACCTAAAGAAGGTGCCACTCTACTGCGACAATGAGAGTGCCATCAAGATTACCAACAATCCAGTTCAGCACTCGAAGACAAAGCATATGGAGATTCGTCATCACTTCCTTGGAGATCATGTTATGAAGGAAGACATTGATATCATCCACGTCAACACTGAAGAGCAATTGACTGATATCTTCACAAAGCCCTTGGACGAGAAAAGGTTTTGCAAGTTGCGGTGTGAGCTAAATATCTTGGAATCCTCAAATGTCCTGTGAATGGGACACACATCCTAACACTTATGCATTTTGATGACTTAAATGTGCAACATACGAAGTAACGTATATCTTCAATCAATGAAGACATACATTCCAAGTCTGAATACATTAATGCAGAGCACCATGATAATTGTGTGTCGTGTCTGGGTCTAATACTTCCTATACGGTGGGTGAGGGAGTCCTGGATTAGGGGGTGTCCGGATGGCCGGACTATGACCTTTCGTCGGACTCCCAGACTATGAAGATACAGGATTGAAGACTCCGTCCCATGTCCGGATGGGACTTTCCTTGGCGTGGAAGGCAAGCTTGGCGATACGATATGAAGATCTCCTCCTATTGTAACCGACTCTGTGTAACCCTAGCCCCCTCCGGTGTCTATATAAACCGGAGAGTTTTAGTCCGTAGGACGAACAACAATCATACCATAGGCTAGCTTCTAGGGTTTAGCCTCTCCGATCTCGTGGTAGATCCACTCTTGTACTACCCATATCATCAATATTAATCAAGCAGGAGTAGGGTTTTACCTCCATCGAGAGGGCCCGAACCTGGGTAAAAACATCATGTCCCCTGTCTCCTGTTACCATCCGCCTAGATGCACAGTTCGGGACCCCCTACCCGAGATCCGCCAGTTTTGACACCGACATTGGTGATTTCTTTGAGAGTTCCTCTGTGTCGTCGCCCTTAGGCCCGATGTCTTCTTCGATCATCAACCACGACGCGGTCCAGGGTGAGACCTTTCTCCCCGGACAGATCTTCGTATTCGGCGGCTTCGCACTGCGGGCCAACTCGCTTGGCCATCTGGAGCAGATTGAAAGCTACGTCCCTGGCCATCAGGTCAGGTTCGGAAGTTTAAACTACACGGCCGACATCCGCGGGGTCTTGATCTTCGACGGATTCGAGCCACGGCCGAGCACGCCGCACTGTCACGATGGGCATGATCTAGCTCTGCCGCCGGACAACGCCCAAAGCATCGCTCAACTGCCCGCTCCGACCATTAGTTCGGAGCCGACTGTGCTAGTCGGGGATGGACGCTTGGACGCCACCCCGGGAGCCGCAATCTCTAAGGCGATAGAGCCGAATACCCGCCTAGTCCTTTGCAGGGCCCGTGACTTCAAGGTGCCGGACAACGTTCCGGACTCCATATACCCCGCACCTCTTCCGATCGAACCCGGTTGGGCTCCGATCATGGAGTTCACCGCCACGGACGTCTTTCAGCACTCACCCTTTGGCGATATCCTGAATTCACTAAGGTCTCTCTCTTTGTCAGGAGAGCCCCGGCCGAACTATGGTCAACATGGTTGGGATATGGACGACGAAGAAATTCGAGGCCCACCAACCACCCACTTTGTAGCCACTATCGATGATTTAACTGACATGCTCGACTTTGACTCCAAAGATATCGACGGTATGGACGCCGATGAAGGAGACGACCAAGAACCAGCACCTATAGGGAACTGGAAAGCCACCTCGTCATATAACATATACATGGTGGACACCCCCAAAGCAGGGGATGGCGAGGAAAAAACGGAGGATGACCCCTCCAAGAAGCAACCCAAGCGCCGACGTCAGCGGCTCCATCTAAGTCCCGCCAAAGCAAAAACGGCGATTCCGGCATTGGACATAACAATACGCCGGACCGTGCCGAAGATAACCCCCTCCAGCAGGATTCAGTGCACGAGGACGAAGGAGCCAACCCTCATGAGAGGGCAGCCGACAGAGTGGTTGAGGACGACAACTTTATGCCTCCCTCAGAAGACGAGGCAAGCCTGGACGACGATGAATTCGTCGTGCCAGAGGATCCCGTCGAACAAGAGCATTTCAAACGCATGCTTATGGCCACGACAAGTAGCCTCAAGAAAAGACAGCAGCAGCTTAGAGCTGACTAAGACTTGCTAGTAGACAGATGGACCGAAGTCCTGGCGGCCGAAGAGTATAAACTCGAGCGCCCCTCCAAGAGCTACCCAAAGCGCAGGCTGCTACCCTAACTTGAGGAGGAAGCAACTAAACCTACATCACTAGCGTACGATGCGCCCGATCGGCCACCCCGTGGCCGCGACAGAGAGGCCTTCAGGTCCTCGACCCAAGCCGCACCCCGGTACCACTCAAAACATACCAGAGTACGGGGAGACGCAACAGACCTGCGAGACATATTGGAGAACAAGGCAAGGCAAACAAGATCGATCTGCGGATCGCATGGGCGCCCCGCTTCACGTGACGCTAGCCGTCACGCCGGAGATGATAAGTACGGCCAGGCCGAATACAACAGACCAAGCTCATTCGAGCTACGTCGTGATATAGCCCAGTACAGGGGCGCCGCACACCCACTATGCTTCACAGACGAAGTAATGGATCATCAAATCCCCGAGGGTTTTAAGCCCGTAAACATCGAATCATACGATGGCACAACTGATCCCGCGGTATGGATCGAGGATTATCTCCTTCATATCCACATGGCCCGTGGTGATGATCTACACGCCATCAAATACCTCCCGCTCAAGCTTAAAGGACCAGCTCAACATTGGCTTAACAGCCTGCCAGTAGAGTCAATTAGTTGCTGGGAGGACCTGGAATCCGCATTCCTGGACAATTTCCAGGGCACTTATGTGCGGCCACCAAACGCCGATGACCTAAGTGTCACGCCCAATATGCGACCCTATCCAAAAGGAACTCGAAGGTCCCACCAAAGGATAGACCCGCATATTGAAACGCTTTTGCAAGGTGGATATCATTACATCAACATTACATAATAGATGGGGATACATACATAAGGCATACAATGCCACATGAATACAACATCATCATACATAAGGTCATCATCCGACTACGGATGAAACACAAACAGAAACTCAAACGACATCCACCCTGCTAGCCCAGGCTGCCGACCTGGAACCTATCCCCTGATCAAAGAAGCAGAAGAAGAACTCAACGCAAGCAAGCATCGCTCTCGCGTCATGATCATCGCATGAACCTGTACCTGCAACTGTTGTTGTAGTAATCTGTGGGCCACGAGGACTCAGCAATCCCATTACCATGGGTATCAAGACTAGCAAAGCTTAAGGGGATAGGAAGGGGTAAAGTGGTGAGGCTGCAGCAGCGACTAAGCATATATGGTGGCTAACATACGCAAATAAGAGCGAGAAGAGAATCAAGCGGAACGGTCATGAAGCTAGCAATGATCAAGAAGTGATCCTGAGCTCCTACTTACATCAAACATAACCCAAAGACCGTGTTCACTTCCCAGACTCCGGCGAAAAGAGACCATCACGGCTACACACACGGTTGATGCGTTTTAATTCGGATCTAGTGTCAAGTTATCTACAACCGGACATTAACAAATTCCCATCTGCCTATAACTGCAGGCACGGCTTCCGAAAGATTATACCCTGCAGGGGTGTCCCAACTTAGCCCATGAAAAGCTCTCGCGATCAACGAAGGAATAAACCTTCTCCCAGGAAGACCCGATCAGACTCGGAATCCCGGTTTACAAGACATTTCGAGAATGGTAAAACAAGACCAGCAAAGCGCCCAATGCACCGACAATCCCGATAGGAGCTGCACATATCTCGTTCTCAGGGCAACACCGAATAAGTCAAGCTACGAGTAAAACCAGCCCTCGAGTTGCCCCGAGGTGGCCCCGATGGCTGCTCAGTCCTGGCTTGATAAACAGGTAATAGGTAGCGCAGCATAGCGATAGAACGAAGCAACTAGCATAGCAATGATAGTAGTGATATCCAGGGTAGCGGTCATCTTGCCTGAAATCCCACAAGGAAGAAGAACGAGTCCACGAAGAAGATGAACGGATGAAGTCGAACCAAGCGTAGACGAACAAATCCTCACGATCGCAACGAAACAGGAACTATCGAAAAGAAGCACACAACATAGTAAACACCCCACACATAAACAAGACATGATGCACAACAAGCATGATGCATGACAAATCTAGATGAGGCTACTCATGGCAAGAGATGATGCAAACAAGAGCAACACATCAAAGCAAGTTTAAATGAGGTCGGGAACAACATATAACAATTCCGGCAAGTCCTCATATGCAAGTTTCGAAATTGGTCCAGATCTGAATAAACATTAAGTTGAAGTTGTTAAACAACAAGTTAAGATGCACAAAGATGATCTACACGAGATTCTAGTCAAGTTACATATAAAGTTCATTTAGTTCGGAGCTACGGCCTAGAAGATATGAGCAACACAAGATAAACATGGCATTGATGCAAAATGCACCCAAACATCAAGAAAACACCTCAAAACATGGATGCAATATGATAATATGAAACTACATGCAAAATCAAGCAAGTTTCATATGGAGCACACTCAAAATGGAGCAACGGTTCAACACATGCATATGAAACAAGTTATAGCAACAATCTGTCCAAAATAGCAACTAGGCATATTGCAAGCATCAAAACGACTTGCTACAACATCTCAACATAATAACAAAAGGCATGGGCATGATGTACAGGTAAAGCATAACAAAACATGAACACTGAACTATCTCCAGAAATCACTAAAACATGCTCAAACACACATAGTAAGATTGCAAGTTATAACAATTTCAGACTGTGCAGAAAATAACATCACGATGCAATGTTTAGAGCTATCAAACAACATGTTACAAGAACTTATCATGGCAAACAAAGGTATGGAATGAATCTACTAAATGCATAGATCAAAAGTCCCTTACTGACCATAAGCCAAAAAGGAACAGAAAATATGATGGCACCCATGTAACCATAGCAAGTTATATTATAGATTCAAACATGGCAGAAACAGAATTATGAAGGCATGTAGATGAGTTTGTGCAACTCTCTACAGGGCAATAAATAGCATGGCAAGGCAACCAACAGTAAGAAGACATATTTGTGAAGCTAAGCATGGCAAGAGAAAGTTCATAGGGTGCATGGAACACTAGCAAAACACATGGAAACAACTGAACTTAATGTTAACAGGCTGACAACAACATTATGAAGCAAGTTTAGAGCAAGATTACAACAAGCTACAACAACCTATAAATGCAACCAGGGGCATGGATGGATAGAGGATGACATGTAGATCAAAACATGTTTATAGAACATCTCCCGATTATGCATAGAATGATTAGTAGCAACATGTTTATATAGCATCACGAAATAACAGATTCAGCCTAGCAAAACAGCAACATCATGTACACTACTTAACAAGCTCGATTCACTCACCACAAGTCATTGCATGACAAGATAAGAATAGCATCATCAAGAAGACATGTTTATGTAACAATCCAAGGCAAGAACAAGTCCATAGCATGCAAGGATCCACTATAGCAACCTTGGCCAAATTGAATAACATGTAAACAATCTGCCAGGAAACATTTTGAAGCAAAAGTAGAGCACGAAAATGAGATGCTAGACTACTCCATAATTGCAACAAAGGGCATTAATGGATAGACAATAACCTATTGTTCAAAACATCCTTACTGAAGTATCTCAAAATATGCATGGATCTCTCTGTAGCAACAAGTTTTCATGGCATCAAAATAACAGTAGAACAGGGACTAAAATCAGCAACATCACGATGCCTAGTTTGCATGCTTGTGCTAGTCACCACATTGATCACAAAAATACATGGTAAGCACCTCTGTAAAGAAGACATGGCATAGATCAAAACACATGAAGACATCAACCTCATAGGATGCACACATTAATCATGGCAAAAATGACAAAAGAGCTCGTTCTGATAACAGACAGCAGAAAACATCATGAAGCACTCTTACAACGATGATTCAGGCATCAAGATGACCTCAAATGAATATGATGCAATGGAACGAAATGATGTACTCGTTGAGGCGAACAATTTGACATATTACACGCATGAAACGGAGCTACGGATGCAGAGATATGATGCGTCAAACATTCCATGAAAATGACAAAAATCTGGGACTTAGTGGATTCGAGGTCAACCTCTGGATCTGCACGGACTTTGAGGCGGCCGGAAAACTCGCTGGAGACGACGGGGAAGACGCCGGGGTGGCCGGAGATGGCGGATCCGGGCCGGATCTCGCCGGATCCGGCCGGATCCCGGCGCGGGGAGGCGGAGGAGGTCGACGACGAGGCGCTCCGGCGGCGAGGCGCCGCGGTGGTGGTCGGGGCGACCGGCGGCGAGCGGGACGGAGGCGGAGGTGGAGGAGTGGCGGCCGGAGCAGCGGCTTAGGCGGCGGGCGAGGGCGCGGGGAGGCCACG
>NC_041393.1:355570332-355577065 GCF_002162155.2 Triticum dicoccoides
CGGATCTGGGCCCGCGTGGGCCGGCGGCGGTGGAGGCACGGGGAGGCCACGTGGCGGCGGCGGATTGGGCGGGGCGCGACGGCGGCTGACGTGTCGCTCTCTGATAGGCTGGATTGACGTGGCTGCGGGGCGGCGAACATGTCCGGCGGTGGCGCGGACGTGTCCGGCGCGCGAGGAGGGAGAGGGTTAGGGTTCATCTGCGATTTTTCGGGGGAAGGCACATATAAATAGGTAGAGGGAGCTAGGAGAGTCCAAATGAGGAGCGGTTTTCGCCTACACGTTCGTGATCGAACGACCGAGAGCATGGATGGGAGTTAGATGGGTTTTGGGTCACTTTGGAGGGGGTGTTGGGCTGCAAAGAGAAGGAGGCTTTTACGGTTACCCGGTTAACCGTTGGAGTATCAAACGACCTCCAAATGGCACGAAACTTGACAGGCGGTCTACCGGTGGTATACCAAGGCCACTTGGCAAGCCTCGGGCCATTCCGAGAAAGTTTAACACCCACTCACAACAGGAGACGAAAAGGGGAACGCCGGAGGGCATAGGAGCGCCGGATTGCAAAACGGACAACGGGGAAAATGCTTAGATGCATGAGACGAACACGTATGTAAAATGAGATGCACATGATGACATGATAAAATGCAACACGCAAGCAAACGACATGGCAACGATGGCGAATAATTGGCAGACACCTGGCGCATCGAATCCGGGGCGTTACAACACTCCTCCACTAACAAGAGATCTCGTCCCGAGATCTTAGGACCGAGACGGAAGGGAAAAGGGAAGAGGTGAAACAATAATTCAAGAGAAGAAGCAAAGAATCGAGAGCACTTGAGAAGACGAGAGGAACGACGATAATGACGAGAATTGAAAGCTCACAGAATCAGATAGACTATGAAACAACTCCGGTTAGACGAGATAAGAAACGAATAAGACTGAAAGGATTTAGGCAGCACTCCGACTGAACATGGAATGAATAGAACATGAACTAGAGAAGATGGAATGATACTTGACGAGAGGAACAACACAAAGCCTCCGGAAGAATTGGAAGAGTTGAATGAAAAGAACTTAGAAGGAAGGATTGAACAGAGTTGAATATCTGAGAAGAACGAAGAACTGCAAAACTCCACTTCAAAAGAATACGGAGAATTAATTGCACTTCAAGACGCGAGAAGAAAAGGATACTTGAACTCCACCAACAAAATCTTGATGAACTCTTGAAGAATGAATTAAAATGATAATCGAGGAAAAAGAATCTTGAACGAACCACCGTAAGAATTCGAAAATGACTGATCAAAGAGAATGAATCACCGGAAGAATTAGAAGGCAAATATGCTTGAGGGGATTTAGAGAGACGAGAACGAAGAGAACTCGAGCTGATTAATGAACATTTGAATGAAGCGCCGGGATAACTGGAGAACGAAAACTGGAATGATGGCCTCCGGTGAAAATAAACAGAAATCAACTTCTGACACACTCCGGATGGATAAGAAAAGAATATCTGACAATTGGAATAATTCGAGAGGATAAAAGAAGCTAGAACCACGAATCTTTGGGAGAACGGGCAAGATTGAGAGGAAAAACTCTTCTTCGGTCTTCAAAAGACGACGAGAAACACCACCAAAATTACTGAGATACTCCGGTAGGATGAAAAGCGAAGAGGTTGAGCCAACAATTAAAATGATTTGAAATCGATCTTGGAAAGGCATCTGACTGATGGAATCCATTCTTACGTCAAACTTGAAAAGAATTTGAGAATAACTCCGGGGGAATTAGAAGAGTCAGGTAAGATCCTAGGAAAAGACCTGTGGGTTAGGGCCCACTGAAGAGAAAACACCGTTGGAAAGGGATGTTGAACAGATAGATGATGCACTAGAACAATTGAAATATTTGAATGAGGTGACAACCTCGAATTAAATGGAACACAGACGAATCGCCTGAGATGTCTTGAACACTCCGGAAGGATAAACTGGCAAGAGGCGAACGAGAAGTGAAAACACTTGAGCCGGGGGAAAGAATATAATCACTACCGAAAATTAAAATTGAATCCACCGGAAAAGATAAAGAGATGAAGAATGTCCACCGAGGCGAGAATTCACCAGTTGAAATAATTGAAGGAAGATTGAAGAGGCTCCACACGAATGAAATTGATGCTCGAAACAGACTCAGGCTCCGGGAAGAATAGGGTGGGAGGGCGGGAAAACAAAAGCAACTTGGAAGGGGAAACGATGAATATCGTGAAGAGAAAAACACCGATTGAAAGAAGGAAAAGGCTTCACACGAGTAGGATGGATACTTGATTACGGACTCCGATTCCGAGAAGAAGAACAGGGAGGGCGGGTGGGAAAAGAAAACAACTGAGGATTGAAATCAATGATGAAGAGGCTCGAGTCGACTTGACGAGAAATGCACCGGATAAAAGAGCCGAGGAACAACTACCGGAAAACCAACTGCGTGAACCTAAAGAAAAATTTGAATGGGAAGAGAAGTAATTCAAAACACCTATGTAAAGATTCCTTACCAGAGCGATGAAGGGGCTGAGGAGTAAAAAGAATTCCTACTCTCTGAAATAACTAGACTCCAAAAATAGTTTTCTTCTAGACTCAACAACGGCCTAACTACACGATCAATCAAGGGGGCTCCTAGGGTCGGTCGAGGCTCAGATACCAACTTGTCACGCCCAATATGCGACCCTATCCAAAAGGAACTCGAAGGTCCCACCAAAGGATAGACCCGCATATTGAAACACTTTTGCAAGGTGGATATCATTACATCAACATTACATAATAGATGGGGATACATACATAAGGCATACAATGCCACATGAATACAACATCATCATACATAAGATCATCATCTGACTACGGATGAAACACAAACAGAAACTTAAACGACATCCACCCTGCTAGCCCAGGCTGCCGACCTGGAACCTATCCCCTGATCGAAGAAGCAGAAGAAGAACTCAATGCAAGCAAGCATCGCTCTCGCGTCATGATCATCGCATGAACCTGTACCTCCAACTATTGTTGTAGTAATCTGTGAGCCACGAGGACTCAGCAATCCCATTACCATGGGTATCAAGACTAGCAAAGCTTAAAGGGAAAGGAAGGGGTAAAGTGGTGAGGCTGCAGCAGCGACTAAGCATATATGGTGGCTAACATACGCAAATAAGAGCGAGAAGAGAATCAAGCGGAACGGTCGTGAAGCTAGCAATGATCAAGAAGTGATACTGAACTCCTACTTACGTCAAACATAACCCAAAGACCGTGTTCACTTCACGGACTCCACGGAAAAGAGACCATCACGGCTACACACACGGTTGATGCGTTTTAATTCGGATCTGGTGTCAAGTTATCTACAACCGGACATTAACAAATTCCCATCTGCCTATAACCGCAGGCACGGCTTCCGAAAGATTATACCCTGCAGGGGTGTCCCAACTTAGCCCATGACAAGCTCTCGCGATCAACGAAGGAATAGACCTTCTCCCAGGAAGACCCGATCAGACTCGGAATCCCGGTTTACAAGACATTTCGACAATGGTAAAACAAGACCAGCAAAGCCGCCCGATGCACCGACAATCCCGATAGGAGCTGCACATATCTCGTTCTCCGGGCAACACCGGATAAGTCAAGCTACGAGTAAAACCAGCCCTCGAGTTGCCCCGAGGTGGCCCCGCAGGCTGCTCAGTTCGGACCAACACTTAGACAAGCACTGGCCCGGGGGGGCTAAAATAAAGATGACCCTCGAGAGAGCGACTCCCAAGGGAAAAGTATAGGTGGTGGTGAGGCAAATGGTAAAACAAGGTTGGGCCTTGCTGGAGGAGTTTTATTCAAAGCAAACTGTCAAGGGGTCCCATAAATCACCCGACAGCATAAGGAACGCAAAATCCGGGAACATAACACCGGTATGACGGAAACTAGGGCGGCAAGAGTGGAACAAAACTCTAGGAAAAAGGCCGAGTCTTCCACCCTTTACCAAGTATATAGATGCATTAATAATATAAGAGATATTGTGATATCCCAACCAAAATCCTGTCCACCATGGAGAAATCTTCAACTTCACCTGCAACTAGCAACACTATAAGAGGGCTGAGCAAAGCGGTAACATAGCTAAACAACGGTTTGCATAGGAAATGTGTCAAAGGTTAGAGGCTGACATGGCAATTTGGAATGGCTTGATAAACAGGTAATAGGTAGCGCAGCATAGCGATAGAACGAAGCAACTAGCATAGCAATGATAGTAGTGAGATCCAGGGTAGCGGTCATCTTGCCTGAAATCCCACAAGGAAGAAGAACGAGTCCACGAAGAAGATGAACGGATGAAGTCGAACCAAGCGTAGACGAACAAATCCTCACGATCGCAACGAAACAGGAACTATCGAAAAGAAGCACACAACATAGTAAACACCCCACACATAAACAAGACATGATGCACAACAAGCATGATGCATGACAAATCTAGATGAGGCTACTCATGGAAAGAGATGATGCAAACAAGAGCAACACATCAAAGCAAGTTTAAATGAGGCCGGGAACAACATATAACAATTCCGGCAAGTCCTCATATGCAAGTTTCGAAATTGGTCCAGATCTGAATAAACCTTAAGTTGAAGTTGTTAAACAGCAAGTTAAGATGCACAAAGATGATCTACACGAGATTCTAGTAAAGTTTCATATAAAGTTCATTTAGTTCGGAGCTACGACCTAGAAGATATGAGCAACACAAGATAAACATGGCATTGATGCAAAATGCACCCAAACATCAAGCAAACACCTCAAAACATGGATGCAATATGATAATATGAAACTACATGCAAAATCAAGCAAGTTTCATATGGAGCACACTCAAAACGGAGCAACGGTTCAACACATGCATATGAAACAAGTTATAGCAACAATCTGTCCAAAACAGCAACTAGGCATATTACAAGCATCAAAACGACTTGGTACAGCATCTCAACATAATAACAAAAGGCATGGGCATGATGTACAGGTAAAGCATAATAAAACATGAAGACTGAACTATCTCCAGAAATCACAAGAACATGCTCAAACACACATGGTAAGATTGCAAGTTATAACAATTTCAGACTGTGCAGAAAATAACATCACGATGCAATGTTTAGAGCTATCAAACAACATGTTACAGGAACTTATCATGGCAAACAAAGGCATGGCATGAATCTACTAAATGCATAGATCAAAAGTCCCTTACTTACCATAAGCCAAAAAGGAACAGAAAATATGATGGCACCCATGTAACCATACCAAGTTATTTTACAGATTCAAACATGGCATAAACAGAATTATGAAGGCATGTAGATGAGTTTGTGCAACTCTCTACAGGGCAATAAATAGCATGGCAAGGCAACCAACAGTAAGAAGACATATTTGTGAAGCTAAGCATGGCAAGAGCAAGTTCATAGGGTGCATGGAACACTAGTAAAACACATGGAAACAACTGAACTTAATGTTAACTGGCTGACAACAACATTATGAAGCAAGTTTAGAGCAAGATTACAACAAGCTACAGCAACCTATAAATGGAACCAGGGGCATGGATGGATATAGGATGATATGTAGATCAAAATATGTTTACAGAACATCTCCAGATTATGCATAGAATGATTAGTAGCAACATGTTTATATAGCATCATGAAATAACAGATTCAGCCTAGCAAAACAGCAACATCATGTACACTACTTAACAAGCTCGATTCACTCACCACAAGTCATTGCATGACAAGATAAGCATAGCATCATCAAGAAGACATGTTTATGTAACAATCCAAGGCAAGAACAAGTCCATAGCATGCAAGGATCCACTATAGCAACCTTGGCCAAATTGAATATGTAAACAATCTGCCAGGAAACATTTTAAAGCAAAAGTAGAGCACGAAAATGACATGCTAGACTACTCCATAATTGCAACAAAGGGCATGAATGGATAGACAATAACCTATTGTTCAAAACATCCTTACTGAAGTATCTCAAAATATGCATGGATCTCTCTGTAGCAACAAGTTTTCATGGCATCAAAATAACAGCAGAACAGGGACAAAAATCAGCAACATCACGATGCCTAGTTTGCATGCTTGTGCTATTCACCACATTGATCACAAAAATACATGGTAAGCACCTCTATAAAGAAGACATGGCATAGATCAAAACACATGAAGACATCAGCCTCATAGGATGCACACATCAATCATGGCAAAAATGACAAAAGAGCTCGTTCTGATTACAGACAGCAGAAGACATCATGAAGCACTCTTACAACGAAGATTCAGGCGTCAATATGACCTCAAATGAATATGATGCAATGTAATGAAAGGATGTACTCGTCGAGACGAACAATTTGACATATTACACGCACGAAACGGAGCTACAGATGCAGTGATATGATGCATCGAACATGCCATGAAAATGACAAAAATCTGGGACTTAGTGGATTCGGGGTCAACCTCTGGATCTGCACGGACTTCGAGGCGGCCAGAAAACTCGCCGGAGACGATGGGGAAGACGCCGGGGTGGCCGGAGATGGCGGATCCGGGCCGGATCTCGCCGGATTCTGCCGGATCCCGGCGCGGGGAGGTGGAGGAGGTCGACGACGAGGCGCTCCGGCGGCGAGGCGCCGCGGTGGTGGTCGGGGCGACCGGCGGCGAGCGGGAGGCCGCGGGGCGGCGCCGGCGAGTGGGACGGAGGCGGAGGCAGAGGAGCGGCGGCCGGAG
>NC_041393.1:355577511-355713282 GCF_002162155.2 Triticum dicoccoides
GCGCGGGCCTGGCGGGCCGGATCTGGGCCCGCGTGGGCCGGTGGTGGTGGAGGCGCGGGGAGGCCACATGGCGGCGGCGGAGTGGGCGGGGCGCGGCGGCGGCTGACGTGTCGCTCTCTGATAGGCTGGAGTGACGTGGCTGCGGGCGGCGGACATGTCCGGCGGTGGCGCGGACGTGTCCGGTGCGTGAGCAGGGAGAGGGTTAGGGTTCATCTGCGATTTTTCGGGGGGAGGCACATATAAATAGGTAGAGGGAGCTAGGAGAGTCCAAATGAGGAGCGGTTTTCGCCCACACGATCGTGATCGACCGTACGAGAGCATGGAGGGGAGTTAGATGGGTTTTGGGCCACTTTGGTGGGGGGTTGGGCTGCAAAGAGAAGGAGGCTTTTACGGTTACCTGGTTAACTGTTGGAGTATCAAACGACCTCCAAATGGCATGAAACTTGACAGGCGGTCTGCCGGTGGTATACCAAGGCCACTTGGCAAGCCTCGGGCCATTCCGAGAAAGTTTAACACCCACTCACAACAGGAGATGAAAAGGGGAACGCCTGAGGGCATAGGAGCGCCGGATTGCAAAACGGACAACGGGGAAAATGCTCAGATGCATGAGACGAGCACGTATGCAAAATGAGATGCACATGATGACATGATAAAATGCAACACGCAAGCAAATGACATGGCAACGATGGCGAATAACTGGCAGACACCTGGCGCATCGAATCCGGGGCGTTACACTAAGCCACATAATCCAGCAGCCAGAGGAATCAGCCGGGCAATTCTGGACATGGTTCCTAACCAAGAAAAATCAAATAGTCGACTGTACGGACGCCGAGGCCCTTGCAGCCTTCAGGCACAACATCCGAGACGAATGGCTTGCCCGGCACCTAGGACAGGAAAAGCCGAAATCTATGGCAGCCCTCACGACACTCATGACCTGCTTTTGTGCGGGAGAAGACAGCTGGCTAGCTCGCATCAATAACATAACCAAGAGCCTTGACAATTCGGATACCAAGGATAACAATGGCAGGTCACGTCGCAAGAAGTACAAGCGCCGAATTAACGGTGAAAATACTGAGGATACGACAGTCAACACTGGATTCAGTGGCTCTAAACCCGGTCAGTGGAAGAAGCCATTCAAAAGAAACCCCCCGGGCCCATCCAACTTAGATCGGATACTCGACCGCTCGTGCCAGATACACGGAACCCCCGAACAACCAGCCAACCATACCAACAGGGATTGTTGGGTGTTCAAGCAGGAAGGCAAGTTAAGTGCCGAAACCAGAGACAAGGGGCTACGTAGCGATGGCGAGGAGGAGCCCCGGCCGCCGAACAACAGAGGGCAGAAGGGATTCCCCCCGCAAGTGCGGACGGAGAACATGATATACGCAACCCACATCCCCAAAAGGGAGCGGAAGCGTGCTCTCAAGGACGTCTATGCGTTGGAGCCAGTCGCCCCAAAGTTCAACCCATGGTCCTCCTGTCCGATCACCTTTGATCGAAGGGACCACCCCACTAGCATCCGTCACGGCGGATTCGCCGCATTCGTCCTAGACCTAATCATTGACGGATTTCACCTCACCAGAGTCCTAATGGATGGCGGTAGCAGCCTGAACCTGCTTTATCAGGATACAGTGCGAAAAATGGGTATAGATCCCTCAAGGATTAAACCCACAAAGACAACCTTTAAAGGTGTCATACCAGGTGTAGAAGCCAGCTATACAGGTTCAGTTACACTCGAAGTGGCCTTCGGATCCCCGGATAATTTCCGAAGCGAAGAGTTAATCTTCGACATAGTCCCATTCCGCAGTGGCTATCAGGCCCTGCTCGGACGAACCGCATTTGCAAAATTCAATGCGGTGCCGCACTATGCATATCTCAAGCTCAAGATGCCAGGACCTCGCAGAGTCATCACAGTAAATGGAAACACCGAACTCTCTCTCTGAACGGAGGAGCACACGGCGGCCTTGGCGGCGGAAGTGCAGAGTAGCCTCTCAAGGCAATTCTCCAATCCAGGTGTCAAACGTCCGGACAACGTCAAGCGAGCCCGAAGTAACCTACAACAAATCTGACTGGCACATCCTGGGCAAGCATAGCAGTGCGGCCCCAACCCCAGCCCTCGCTAGATGGTGATATCGGTACCACACGTACATAATTACGCCTTAGAGATGTCGTGGGCATAAAGGGAGGGGCACAACTACGGCACGCCCAGAATGCGGCTCAACCGCACTAAGGGACTCCCTCTTCCGCCGTTTCCTTTTTATACACTTTCAGGACCCAACTATTCTGAAGGCCTGTCCGGCAACACACTCGCCGAACATACGATGCAACAGCCAGGGAGGAAACAAGCCGCGTCAAATGTCCAGGTGGTCTCTATAACGAGCTTAATACCTGTTTTACTTAAAATCCCGCAGCTTGCCCCTGAAGGGGGACATGTCAAATAATCCCATCTCTTGCTTATCGCACTACTTGTATCGTTCTGCTTTCGCAGCAGCCCCTTTTTAATAAACAATACATAGCTCTTATCTATTATTGTACTCATCTATTTTTTATATATACAAACATGTTCAGTCATGACATTCTGCAACCGTACACTTCGGTACGGCCAATACACCAGGGGCTTAAGTACCCCATAACATGGTGTGAGAAGATCAATCACTCTCATGAGTGTGGCACCCCGAACTTATAGCACTATATGCATCGACTCCGAATCATGTCTTTGGTCAATAGTTGGGTTTGCCCGGCTCCCATGTTTTGGTACCTTACGTTCCGCAATGTTGGCTAAGATAGCGCTGGGAGAACTACTGCGATTGTGCCCCAGTTGAGCTGGGTTAACACCTCGGTAGAGAAAGCTAAAACTGACCGTCATGATAGTGCGAGAGATCGGTCGCTGTTCGCGAGGTTTTTCGAGTCCTTAAAGAGTTATGCCGCTTAGAGCAAGGAACCGGACTTATCCGGCCTAGGAGTGGATAGCGCCCCGAACTCGGTCTTTCGAATACTAGGGGCTTCGCCGAAATTTAAAATTATAGAATTCTATGGCCAAGTGAGAGTGATAAAGCATTATAAGTCCAACGGCCTGGTTCGTTGTGCTGAGCGCCTCCCTAGATGGACCCAAGAATGGGAACAAGAGCGCTCAGGTTTATCCCGAACACCCCAGCACTCATGGCATGGGGGTCGAAGCCGACGACTTGCATCTCTCAGATTTGATAAACGGCCGCACAGAAGGTAATATTTTAAATTAACAAGCGTTTCTTAACGCATATGAACAAAGTTTTCAGCGTACAGGATAACAGATGCGAGTCTACTCAAAAATTACATCTTTGGAGCATTCGTCCGCTATACGGCGAGCACCCTTCAGGACGCCCTTATAATACATCTCGGGCGTGCGATACTCCTTGCCCGGCGGTGGCGCGTCCGTCAAAAGCTTCTCAGCGTCCAGCTTGCCCCAGTGCACTTTAGCACGGGAAAGGGCCCGACGGGCACCTTCGATACAGACGGAGCGCTTGAAGACCTCAATCCACGAACACGCGTCCACCTGCTGTCGCACCAGACCGAAGTAGCTCCCAGACATGTCTTCTCCAGGCCACAGCCGAGCTATGAGGCCCTTCGGCCACCTTGTGGAGCTCGACCAACTGCTTCAGCTGGTCGCTCAGGGGCACCGGATGTTCGGCCTCAGCATACTGAGACCAGAACACTTTTTCCGTTGAGCTCCCCTCTTCGGCTCGGTAGTATGCGGCGGCATCAGACACACTACGGGGCAGATCGGTGAACGCTCCTGGAGAGCTCCGGATTCGGGTAAGTACCAGATAAATAACTTTTATATTCTTGCTTTGCATAAAGAATGCCATACCTACCGCTATCTTCTTCATCGCCTCGATCTCCTGGAGGGCCTTCTGGGCTTCGGCCTTAGCGTTTTTGGCACTCTCAAGAGCCAAGGCGAGCTCGGACTCTCGAGTCTTCGAGTCACGCTCCAAACTCTCGTGTTTTTCCACGAGAGCCTGGAGCTCTTGCCGCACCTCTGCCACCCGCGCCTCCTGCTTCTCTTGCTCGGTGCTTCCAGGGCCGCACTGTTTTCGGCCTTGGAGACCGCCTCCTTCAGTGTCGCCACCTCAGTTGTGGCCCCTGCAACATTTAAGTTGGTCCTGTCATTATTTGCAACCAAGTATTTCTATATACATTTACATGCGGTACTACATACCCTCCTTGTCCTCGAGCTGCTTCTTGGCACGGCCGAGCTCGTTCTCAGACCGCTCGAGGTTCTCCTTCAAGGCATTGACCTCCGCAGTCAGTGCGGCAGAGGTCAGCAGCGCAACCTGCATTCCCATATTGACATATTTTTATTAGACTCCTGCGTATATCATTTTAGATCCTCAGCTCGGCTTTTCTTTCCGAACGCCGAACTGAGCATCAGGGGCTCCTGTCTATGCGGTAACATTTTTTATATGTTTTTAACACATACCTCAAAGCCTGTTAACAGGCTTGTAGAGGCTTCTGTCAGCCCGCTCTTGGCATACTGAACCTTCTGAATCACCGCACTCATAACAGTGTGGTGTTCCTTGTCGATGGAAGTGCCATTAAGGACCTCCAGCAAATTGTCCGGCGCCTCCGGATGGACGGAGGCCGCCGGCGTCATAGGCTTGCCCTTCTTATGAAGGCGCTGCCTGTCGGACTCTGGACCCGTTGATGGTTCCGGAGCAGTGTCTGGCCCGGGACCGGACTTAGATCCTCGGGAGCCTTACCCCCTTTTGGCCTGGAGTCCGGGAGGTCGCCTTGAGGCGCCTCCAGGACCACCTCCTCCTGGTTTAGTCCCTTTTCGGGACTCCACCTCGGCATCGTCCGTAGGGAGAGGGGAGGAGGCCGTCGGAAGTGAAGCACTGTTCACATCCGACGAATCCAAGGAGCCGCTCGTCGAATCGTCGAGCTGAGCCATGGGCGGACTGCATGACCAAATTCGGCGTCAGAAAATGCCAAATAACGGATAAGCGCCATAAGTTATTCGAATATACGGATGCTTACAATTTTGCCAGGGGCTTGACCCTGGATGGCCATTCCTCCCCGCCGTCTTCGGCGTCGGAGGCGTAGTCCGGTAGAAGGGTCTTCCCCTTCTTGAACCCTCCGTCCTCCCCAGTTGGGGCGGCCTTTCTTTTCTTTCCTCCCCCCGTTGGAGGGGGAGAGGCGTCTTCTTCTTCTTCCTCCTCCTCGTCTTCGGAGGCGGAGGGTGCGTCGGGGTTGTCGGGCGATGAATCCGACACCACCAGGCGCCGGGAGCTCTTTCGAGTCCCCGTGGCCTTCTTCTTGGCCTTCTTCTCCAGCACCACGTGAGGTGCCGGAACCAGCAGCTTCGTTAAGCGAGCGTCCGCTGGGTCTTCGGGCAAGGGAGCCGGACAGTCGATCTGTCCGGCCTTCTTCTACCAATCTTGCTAAAAGAGATGGGAGTTTAGATCCCACATAGAATTAAATCTATGAAAAACAAATACCCCGTAAAGGGAAAATTAAGCTCACCGCGCTAGCTTGGCGCTGGGCGCAGAATCTGTGATCCTCGGTGACGGGAGGGGAGACCTCGGAACTTTTGAATAGCACCTTCCAGGCATCCTCATGCTTTGTGTCGAAGAGTCGAGACAGAGTCTGGTGCTGGGCCGGGTCGAACTCCCACAAGCTGAAAACCCGTCGTTGACACGGGAGAATCCGGCAGAAGAGCATGACCTAGACTACGGTGAAAAGTTTAACCTTCCTGCCGATCAGGTCTTTGATGCAGGTTTGAAGTCCGGTCACTTTCGCCGAATTACCCCATGACAGGCCCGTCTCTTTCCAAGATGTGAGCCGTGTGGGGATGCCAGATCGGAATTCAGGGGGCGCTGCCCATTTTGGGTCACGCGGCTCAGTGATATAGAACCACCCCGATTGCCACCCTTTGATAGTCTCTACGAAGGCGCCCTTGAGCCATGTAATGTTGGCTATCTTGCCCACCATGGCACCTCCGCACTCCGCTTGGCGGCCGCCCACGACCTTCGGCTTGACACTGAAGATCTTCAGCCATAGGCCAAAATGAGGCTGGATGCGGAGGAAGGCCTCACACACGACGATGAACGCCGAGATGTTGAGGATGAAGTTCGGGGCCAGATCGTGGAAGTCCAGGCTGTAATAGAACATGAGCCCCCGGACGAACGGATGAAGAGGAAAACCCAGTCCGCAGAGGAAATGGGGAAGAAAAACAACCCTCTCATGGGGCCTGGGGGTGGGGATGAGTTGCCCCACATCTGGAAGCCGGTGTGCGATGTCGTCAGACAGGTATCCGGCCTTCCTCAGCTTTTTGATTTGCCCCTCCGTGACGGAGGAGGCCATCTATCTACCTCCCGCTCCGGACATGATCGGAGAAGGTTGAGGTGGGAAGTGCGGGCTTGGGCGTTGGAGCTCCAGCGAGCAGGGACGAATAAGCAAAGGAGGAAGAAGGCGTGAATGGAAAGGGCGGATTCTTATCCCCTTATATGGGCGGCCGAAATTACGAGCCCCCATCGGCCTAATAAAACTCGCTTATCTCCCAAGCGCCGCGGTTAATGGCGCGGTTGGGTTACCCACGCCCGTATTGATGAGAATCCCAAAATAAGGGGACACGATCTCTGCTTTGACAAGACGTGCCAAGGAAACCGCCTCGCTAAACGCGCTGAGGTGGGACAGTAAAATGAATAAAAGCCTGGCCGTGGCGTGATGTCACGCTGCGGAATACGTCAGCAGATTAGATTGGTGCAAATGTTATTCTCTCTATGGTGGCATGTGGAACTTATTTTGCAGAGCCGGACACTATCTTGGTGTTCAACATCTTCTATGAAGTATTCGGAGGAGGAACCCGCCTTGCAATGCCGAAGACAACTTGCGCGCCGGACTCGTCGTCATTGAAGCCTGGTTCAGGGGCTACTGAGGGATTCCTGGATTAGGGGGTGTCCGGATGGCCGGACTATGACCTTTGGCCGGACTCCCGGACTATGAAGATACAAGATTGAAGACTCCGTCCCGTGTCCGGATGGGACTTTCCTTGGCGTGGAAGGCAAGCTTGGCGATACGATATGAAGATCTCCTCCTATTGTAACCAACTCTGTGTAACCCTAGCCCCCTCTGGTGTTTATATAAACCGGAGAGTTTTAGTCCGTAGGACGAACAACAATCATAACATAGGCTAGCTTCTAGGGTTTAGCCTCTCCAATCTCGTGGTAGATCCGCTCTTGTACTACCTATATCATCAATATTAATCAAGCAGGAGTAGGGTTTTACCTCCATCGAGAGGGCCCGAACCTGGGTAAAAACATCGTGTCCCTTGGCTCCTGTTACCATCCGCCTAGACGCACAGTTTGGGACCCCCTACCCGAGATCCGCCGGTTTTGACACCGACAGTGGGTAACGCCACCACCAAACTTCTGTTTGAAGTGCTTCTCTTGGCGTAATGTTTGCATAGTCTTCATTACTGAGTTGTCTTTATTTCTTACTTGTATTCAAATTTATCTTCAAATGATTGATTTGGCCCTAAACTAGTTGCATACTACTTGTATTCTGTCCTCTACAGCATTCACTTATGGCTATGGCTTCGTGTTGAATCTTTTGAACTAAGTGAATGTGATCGGACCCTAACCTATCTATGCTTCTACCTCAACTCTATCTGTCCAAATCATATGCATTCTATTGAAAACTGTCTATTGTCTTCACTTAGACCTTGTCAGCTGAAGTCAATCTGACAAACATTTACATCTGTCTTTAATGCCTTATCCTATTTGCCTGAAACCCGGAGAATTCGGAACGACCACCCCAAAAATCCAGGCATGCGTGGGAACATGGAACATCTCCCAAGGTGTTGCATGCTTTCCATGTGTCTGTCAGATGTGAACCGCCAGGGGCACCTGCGTAATTATGATGTGATGTCCCTTTCCTTATAAATGCACATCCCATCGTGGTTAAAAATTTTCTTCCACCTCGCCACCTCCCGAAAACCCTAGCGCCACCGCTAGCACTCGACGACGCAGGAGACGAAGCGCTTAGCTGCCGCGACTTCTCCGATGCCGTCCTCTCGCCGGCCGCGGACCTCATATTCTCCGCCGCCACCGTAGCTGTCTCTTGTCGCCAAGTTAGGGCACGAGAGGTTGAACTGCTCGGCCTCAACTTCCCCTCCATCTAGCAGTTCTTCCTGTGGTAATTAAAACTCTCTTTTTACTGTCTTTTTGATCTGATGGATTCATCCTTCCTTACCAAAAGTAGTTTCTACATCTCCAAAGTTGAATCTGTCTCCCTCTGCATCTCATAATGTGCCTAGTATGTTCACTTATGCTTCATTACAAGTTAGATTCCTCACTTGTACTTATTCGTGTATTTGTACAACTCTGGAACCAACTCACATCAAATAAGTGAATATCTTCGCGCTATGAGGTCAATGTCTTCAAACTGATTTATCTTCAAAATCATCTGAGAATGCATATGACCTCTTCCCCTTCCCTCGCATCTCTAATGCTGTCACAGGTACATGTCCATGGGAGAATCCCTTGGTTCTCATAGTCTGCATTCATTTGCAGAATTCTTGCAGAGTCACATCAATTCACCTAAAGCAAGTTCTTGTCTGACTAGCCGCAAGAAGGCTTTGCAAGTTTTGAAGCCTTTCAGGTTAAGCTTCATGGCTACTGAGAAACCAGCAAGAAAGGGTGGCAAAAAGCGTCGTGGGAACACTTCCAAGGATTTACCTCTAGATTTGCACGAGCTATACAAAACTACCCTGAGGAAACCTATACTGGTCACAAGAATCTCATCCAATGGATCCGAAGATACTGGGCTGAAGAATGGTTCAAGTACCGATTTGTCACTCAAGAATATGTTGAGAAGAATGCCATCAAGCGACCCTGGGGAGATATTCTGTATAAAAATCTTCAACCCAAAACCCAAGGTGAAGCCATTGAGCAAGGCTTCTATCCTTGCATGGTTCGCGGACCAGAGCCAGAACATGTTGATCCTTCTTCTCTGCTGTGGTGTCGCGAAGACCATCTCTTCAAGCGCAACTACCAGTTCACCAAAGACTCAGTTGTGCAGAACGAAAAGGATTTCAGACTTGACATCAACCCTAGTCCGTCCTCTCCATGGGATGATGGCACCCGCGAAGCCAATCAGAACAGGACCGGTCCCTTCTACAACCTTGATGGCCTCATCACCCACATAACTGTCCAAGGTGCCAAGGTGGATCATTCTGATGATGATGCTGACACAGATGAAGCTCCAGCTCCTACTCCTATGCCAAAGAAGCAGAAGAAAGCTAAGGCTTCCAAACCCACTGTTGCACCAAAGGCTCCTCGAGTGAAGCCATTGGCAACTGCCCCTCCTGCTCCAAGCAACGCCTCTGAAGATCTCTCTTGCGTCTCCAAGAAGCGTGAGAAGCCACAGAAGAAACCTATTCAGAGACACAGTCAAGAACTGACACCAAAACCAATTCTGCCCATTTCAAGGATTTGAAATATTTCTACAGGAAATATTTTTGCAAAAATCCAAGAAAAATCCAGCAAGTCAGAAATGCATATTGTGATCACCTTGCAAAGCCTCATGTCAATTAAAGTCATTTTGGTTCACCAAAATGCCCCAAAACCCTCTCTGACCAGAATCAAATTTGGACAAGTTTGTACTACCAACTTTCTCCCCTTAACCCCAACTTTTGTGAGCATGATCACATGACTAAATGAGGCCACTACACCAAGTAGTGCATCAAGGAGAAGTGTCATGCTCAACTAGATCTACACAAGTCCATTTCTGCTAATTTCTAGGGTTTACAAAAGTTGCATTGGCAACTTTGCCCAAATAAGCTCCAAATTGGTGGAAGGCCCTAATTATATGTGTCATTTCATCCTGTGGAGTCTCATGGCAACTGGAAATCATTTGCTTGCCAAAACCTTTATCAAACACCTTCTGTTACTTTTCAAAAATCCCCATTTTGACCATTAAAACTATTCTCCTTGAGCTCAACTTTTTACCACAGCTCCTCCTAGACCCCTTTTCACCTCCAGTAACAATGGCAAGTCCACAGCTCAATTATTGGATGGTTAAAACCCCACTTTCTCTCTCTGGACAGCCATTTCTCCCTCTTCCTCACCTCTCTCCTCACCCCAGCGGCCATCCAGAGCATCCAATGCCTCCCCCTACTTCTTTACTCCACCCTTGAGCTACTGGACACGGTTGGCCGCGCACACAAGGCATAGAAAATGCCATGCCGGCCATTTGGGCACTCTGGAGCGCGCTACAGTACGCTCCCGTACTGTAGCCGCCCTCTGCCCGACGCCTCCGACCACCTCAGGCATCCCCCACGTGCCTGTCGATGCGCCTTGGCGTCCGCAACACGCTACACGGTCGACCCCATCCTCTCTCCTCCTCCCCGCGCCTCCGTGCTAGCAAACAGAGGCCGCCCGAGCACGCCAATGGTGCGGCTCACACGTGCGCATCTCTGACCCCTCCCCACTCCCTCTCTCTATCTCTCCCGATGTAGTCAATGTCCAGGAACACCCCAGACACCACGCCCTCTTCCCCCGAGCCCTGCAGCGATGAGCAGGAGCTCACTGGCGCACGAGTCCACGACACCCCGCCGTTCGCCTATTTAAAGGCCTCCCCGAGCCCTCCTCTCCTCACCACTCGCCATCTGCACCACCAAAACATCCCCCTGTACCCCCAGTTCCTCTCCAGAAGCGCCCGAGCTCGAGATCGAGCTCGAGCTCCGCCACTTCGGCTCGCCGGAGTTCGCAAGGTATAGGCCTTCCCCACTCCTCCTCTGCCCCGATCTGGAACCACCTCCTCCCACTGACCATTTCCCCTCTGTCTCCCCTCTCTATCGCAGCCGGAGTCGACCAGAGCGACCACCACCCGAAGCTCCTCCGCCGCAAGACCTCGTCGCCGGCGAACCAGGCCACCCCGGCGGCCAACTCCACCTCCATCCGAACGGCGGATCCTCCCTGAGAACAACGGTACCACCCACGCACCCTCCTGTGCCTTGTATCACCGCTAGCAAGCTCGCCGTCGCCTCTATACAGAGGTAGACAACGACGGTCGTGGGCCCTGTCCGTCAGCCTCACGCCCTAACGGGTGGGACCCACCCGTCCGGTATAAAACGCACGCGCGCGCGTACCAGTTCGTTGCGTCGACTGAAGGCGTATTTTTCCTTTACGCCTTCGACGTGGCAACCTCGCGTGGGGTTGAAACCCATCTGGGCCTGCTGCACTGTGGACCTTCTGGCCCAGTTGCATAGTGCTGCTTCTCCTTTTTCTTTTCTGTCTGTTTTGTAAAAATCCCACAGGATAAAATATTTATCCAAATAAAATAATTCCAGTTCCTAAATTCTTGTAAAAATCCCACCTATTCAATGGTGCAACTTTCATTCAAATCCAACAACCTTTTCTTCACTCTAAATATTTAAATGTGATTTTTAGCATTTAAATATACCTTTGTAAACCATTTCTCCTGTTCTGCTACTTCAAATCCAAAACTAGGAATTTTCCCCTTCTTAGTTTTCACCATAGTATTTAACAAAAATGAGTTGACATTTTTCTGAGCACTTTGGTTTTTCTGTTTTATTATTGCCTTATTTTTCTCGTTATTATTTTACGACGATAGATTGCGTTGCTGACGAAGGAGTTGGACCAGAAGACTTTGAAGACCCAGAAGACTTTGTTGAGCCAGGCAAGCAGCCCTTTTGACCATGTCTATGAAACCCTTTTTATGCATGTCATATAGCACCATATTGTTGTTGCAACGGAATCATGATGAGGTGGTAACCGCTTGATGGTTTGCCACCGTTACTTCCTCGATGATACTTGCATTGTGCATGACCCTACCTTCTTATGAGTGTTATGCCGGTGGGGGTAGATAGGATGCTAAAGTAGTGCTACGCAAAGGGATGGGAATATGCATGGTGAAGGAGGCAAATTATTTTCAAAAGACTTTTCGAAAACCCCATCGGGTGCCAGTTATGCCCGGGGGAGATGATGAGTTGGGTAGCCACTTGATGACGAAGTGGTGTACCGAGGCAAGTGTGTGTTGCTTTCAAAACGGATTGGTTTAAGTTGCGACCGTTATTCCAACCTTACATGCGCAACCACTATACCCTTATATGGGAAAGGGCATTATTGATTACCTAGGTCGATACTAACTTGGAGCCCGCATTACTAGTGACGAGGGAGAGTTGGTGCTCTCTCTCGGGATGGGGTCGTGCCAGGTACGGCGGCCATGACTGTCTTTACAGGGCACCGGATACACCGTTGTGTCCCCTCTCAGATGTTACGATCTCGAGTGAGTCTCGTATGATGTACATCGTGAGGATACGGAACAACGAGTGGACTCCTTGTTAGTGTCGTCTAGGGAAAGGTAGTGATCGGGTGCTTACCCCGAGTACTTGAGGTATCGCGGGTCGTGGATGACACGGAAGTTCCCCGGATCTTGTGGGTAAAGTGTGCAACCTCTGCAGAGTGTAAAACTATTTGAATAGCCGTGTCCACGGTCAAGGACAGTTGGGTGACCGCTCTTGGGCTACGTCCACATGTTTACAAACCAGTGTGTGTGTGTTTGGATAACTACTTGGGTCAAGTCAAAGGACTTGACGTGTTTGAGATGGGTTGGTGCCCACTCTATTTATGTTGATACCTGCAACCTGTCCTCATGGTTACTTGAATCCTCTTGATGCATGTCTTACAAAGATGTTGAACATGTCATTGCACTCAAAACTAGCTTTCTGCAAAAATTTACCTATATCATGCATTGTTATATATGGAACCAAAACATCGGTTGCTTGCGAGTACATTCAAAGTACTCATTGGCTTGCCACTGGTTAATTAATTGACCAGGCATGGAAGAACCGGAGTTCGAAGAAGAGTTCTTTGGAGACGAACATGCGAACTAGGACATTTCCCAGTCAGAATGCCTGTAGGGTTAAGGCAGATGGCATGGGTTCTACTTATCAACGAAGATTTCCGCTGTTTGTGTTTCACTTGATGTTCAACCCTTAAGGCTTTATTAATGTAAGACTTGACCATAATGGTCATAAATTGTGTAAGACGGTATGTATGGATGTAAGACTCTTGTTATTCAGCTTCTATGTGTTCAGTGAGCATTGATCTCTGGGATCACTGTACACGTGCATTCGGTGATCTCGACCTTTGAGTCGGGGACCCCACAGAGCTGGTATCAGAGCCATCCTGAATGTAGGAAGCCTTAGTTAGCATGGACGTTAGTTAGCTTGAGACCATCTAAACTTCTCTTCTTTTCTAAAGCTCACCCAACCCAAGATATATTTCCCTTATTGACCTCTCCCATTAAACCTCTGTAGATGGCTGCCGTACCCGAAGACTTCTTGACCACCGGATTTCCCGTGCTTCTCGAGGATAGCCTCAAGAAGTGCCAGTTTCACCGAGCCCCCATTTTCACCTACCATGAGCATTGGATCAGTGACACCGAGACAGAGTATCATGTGGAAGTGATCGTGAAGGCTAATGACTCTCCAACAAGCTGGTTTTTCGAGGGACCCCAGATGGCAACTCTGGTTCTTGCCGTCGAGACGGCAACCCTCAAGGCACTCACCCGCCTTCGAGACCTTCTTCCAGAGATGGAAGACGAGTTGGCAACCCGCTTCTTGCCTTATCGGAAGGAGGGTGAGGATGAGAGCAGTGCACCAGCTCCACCATTAGAAGAAGGACTTGCACTCTGATTCCAGACCTACTTCAGCCTTTGTGCCGATAGTTTGGCACAACACTTGGCCTCGGAATCAATGGAGCTCCGAAAGGAACTTCATGAGACCAAGGCACTCCTTCTCCAAGCTCAAGCGAAGACAGATAGGATCAAGAAAGAAGGTGCTCCCCCTGGACAGCCCGCACTCGCATACAGAGGCGGAAGACCCCCAAAGGATGGAGAACCACCACAGCAACACCGCATGAGCGCAAGGGAATACCGCAAGCTGTTCACCCCACCAGCAAAGCAACACCGTGTTGAGCTCCTCCACTCCCCCACTCCTTCAATCAATGAAGGAAGCCACGCTACTGATGATGAGGAGGAAGACCCAGAAGAGCCAGACTACACGACCGAGCATTCCACCACTTAGGCATCATTCGCAAGTTGCATATGCCTGTTAGTAACCCCTACGGTAGGATAGGCCGTGTACCCCTATGCGAAGTCGAGTCCTTGTAATGGTTCATATGAAACCATGTAGTGTTGAGTTTGCTTTTGATGTGTTTGATGGACGTCGTGTTTTCTTTCGGGAACTTGTAAGCGACTACATCACCCATTTGGACTTTAATGAATGTGTTTGGCCCTTTTGGCCCTTGCATGAAACGATTAGTGTCATACCATCCCCCTTACTAGGCGTACCATCTATATTGCCTTCCCCATCTTTCCCCAATCATAAGACCTTGACCACTCCAGCAGGATGCCTGTTGTAACACGTACTGGTACCTCTATCCAGCAGCAAGAAGCTGGAGGTTTTGCTGAAGCAGGAGTCAGCCAGGACCAAGCCCGAGGACAGACTCCACCCCCACCACCTCCTCCAAGCATGGACATGGCTCAGCTTCTCCAAGCCTTCCGAGAGGAACGCCAAGCCAACACTGCAGCCCTCCAGGTGATTGCTCAAGCTGTCAATCGCCAGCCGGCGGGACACGGCAATGGACGTTCCACGTTGGTGGAGTTCAAGAAGCATGCACCACCCACCTTCATCGAGACTGCTGAACCCCTGGATGCAGACGACTGGGTCCGCACCATTGAGGACTTGTTGGAACTAGTCGGCTGCACTGAAGACCGTGAGAGGGTGGCATATGCTGCCCACTGTCTTGGGGGAACTGCCAGAGCTTGGTGGGATGGATTCAAGGCCATGCATGCTGAGAAAAACATCACTTGGAATGACTTCAAGGCAGAATTCCGCAAGGCCCACATTCCTTCCGGAATCATGGCCATCAAGAAGCGGGAGTTCCGAGCCCTGAAGCAAGGAAGTAGCACTGTCAAGGAGTACATGAAGAAGTTCAGTGTTCTCTCAAGGTATGCTCCTGAGGATGTCAGCACTGATGCTGCCAAAAAGGAGCGCTTCATGGAAGGCCTTAACCAGACTCTGCAGTACTCGCTTGTTGTGTGTGACTGCCCGCCTTTCCTGATCTGGTGAACAAGGCACTCATGCTTGAGGACAAGTGACGTGCTTTGGATGATACCCGTAAGCGCAAGAGGATCAGCAAGGGTAGCTCCAGCAACCAGAAGCCTCGCCCGTGGAAGCCAGCCCCGGTCAAGCCAGCCTATCAGCAGCCAAGAGCTCCTGCACCCCGCACCAACTATCTACCTCAACAGTATGCCAACCCTAGGCCATCTTACAACAACCCCAATAACAACACCGACAAGAGCAGCAACCCCAACCAAGTCACATGCTTTGGATGTGGTCAGCCAGGACACTACTCCAAGAATTGACCCAACAAGAAGCCCGACGCCCCGCACCCCAATACGCAGAACCCAGGACAAGGCCGTGGAATGCCACCAAGGAACCAGGCTCCCCGCAACCTGCCCAACAACGGCAAGGGTCGTGTGAATCATGTCACTGCAGAAGAAGCCCAGGAAGACCCGGACGTCGTGCTGGGTACGTTCCCTGTCAATTCAGCACCTGCAACTGTCTTGTTTGATTCTGGAGCCACACATTCATTTGTCACCCAAAAGTTTGCATTAAAAAGTGGCATGACCCCTACACTCCTGAATAACCCTATGGTGGTACAAACCCCCGGAGCAGAGATGAGAGCCAAGATAGGGTGTAGAGGAGTCGGGATTATCATTGGCGGGGTAGACTTCCTAGCAGACCTTATCATCTTAGGATCACAAGGCTTGGATGTGATCTTAGGAATGAATTGGCTCATCAAGCACCAGGGCTTGATAGATTGCGCCAACGGGACTGTCACTGTGACCAATGAGCAAGGAGTCGAAGTTAAATTTGCCTCCAACCCCTCCTCTGCTCAAGCCAACCAAGTCAACTGTCTGACTGAAGTTGGATTGGAGCAAGTACCGGTAGTATGCGAATACCCTGATGTTTTTCCTGATGAGCTACCGGGAATGCCTCCTGACCGAGACATTGAGTTCATCATCGAGCTCATGCCCGGAGCAGGACCCATCTATAAGAAGCCTTATAGAATGGGATCAGAAGAGTTAGCAGAATTGAAGAAACAACTGGAAGAGCAGTTGAGGAAGGGATTTATCCGCCCTAGTGCCTCCCCTTGGGGATCACCTATTCTGTTTGTGGCAAAGAAGGACGGTACCATCCGCTTGTGCATTGACTACCGCTCCCTCAATGAAGTTACAATCAAGAACAAGTATCCACTTCCCAAGATTGAAGATCTGTTTGATCAACTCAATGGGGCCAAGGTGTTCTCCAAGATCGACCTCAGATCTGGGTACTACCAGCTGAAAATCAGACCCCAAGATATTCCGAAGACAGCATTTGTAACCAGATATGGCCTATATGAGTGCACGGTCATGTCCTTTGGATTGACCAATGCCCCAGCTTACTTCATGTATCTCATGAATAAGGTCTTCATGGAATATTTGGACAAGTTTGTTGTTGTCTTCGTTGATGACATCCTTGTCTTCTCGAAGACGGAAGAATAGCACGGGCAACACTTGAGGATGGTCCTAGACAAGCTTCGAGAGCACCAACTGTATGCCAAGTTCAGCAAGTGCGAATTTTGGCTGCGTGAAGTTGGATTCTTAGGTCATGTTTTAACCGAGGAAGGATTGTCGGTCGATCCCGCTAAGATTGAAGCCGTGACTGAATGGCAATCCCCAAGCAATGTGAAGGAAGTCAGAAGCTTCCTCGGACTCGCAGGATATTATCGCAAGTACGTTGAAGGATTCTCAAGCATTGCTCGACCCATGACTCAGCTCTTGAAGAAGGACAAGAAGTTTGAATGGACACCGAAGTGCGAAGAGAGCTTCCAGGATCTGAAGAAGAGACTGACCACCGCCCCAGTTCTGGCCACACCAGATATACACAAGGAGTTTGTGATATATTGTGATGCGTCAAGAACCGGACTAGGGGGTGTTCTAATGCAAGAAGGCAGAGTCGTAGCTTACCTTTCAAGGCAACTACGGCCTCATGAAGAGAACTATGCTACTCATGATCTTGAGCTAGCAGCAGTGGTTCATGCCCTGAAGACATGGCGACATTACCTCCTAGGGAAGCGGTGTGAGATATACACGGATCACAAAAGTCTGAAGTATATTTTCACTCAAAAGGAATTGAACATGAGGCAAAGAAGATGGCTAGAGTTGATCAAGGATTATGACCTTAGTGTTCAATACCACCCCGGGAAGGCTAATGTGGTAGCAGATGCCTTAAGTAGAAAGGCTTGTTCCTTGAATGCTATGCTTAAGGACAAGCTGCCCGCCTTGTATGATGAACTTGAAAGCTTCGGGTTGGAACTGGTTGCACCAGGATTCTTGGCCAACCTCGAAGTTAGGCCTACCTTGATGAATGATATTAAGGAAGCTCAGAAGGGGCATGAAAGTATTCAAGGCATCAAGAGGAAGATCAAGGCAGGCAAGGCCCCAGGATTCTCAGAGGATGAGAAAGGAATTGTGTGGTTTGGGAATCACATTTGCGTGCCCAACAAGGTTGAGCTCAAGAATCTGATCTTGCAAGAAGCTCATGACACCCCGTATTCCATCCATCCTGGAGGAACCAAGATGTATCAAGACCTGAAGGAAAGATTTCGGTGGCACGGGATGAAAAGGGAGATTGCCACCTATGTTGCAAAGTGTGATGTATGCCAAGGAGTCAAGGCTGAATATCAGCGACCTGCTGGATTGCTCCAACCACTCAAGGTTCCCGAGTGGAAATGGGATAAAGTCGGAATGGATTTCATCACTGGACTACCTAGGTCAAACAAGGGACATGACTCCATCTGGGTCATAATCGACCATTTGACCAAAGTAGCCCATTTCATTCCTGTCAAAACGACTTACAAGGGAAACCAGCTAGCTAGCCTGTACATCAACATAATCGTAAGCCTTCATGGTGTTCCCAAGGAGATTATGTCAGATGGAGGAACCCAGTTTACATCGAGGTTCTGGAAGAAGTTCCAGGAGGCCATGGGAACCAAGTTGTCTTTCAACACTGCTTTCCACCCACAGACCGAAGGTCAGACAGAACGAGTGAATCAGATACTCGAAGACATGCTCCGAGCCTGTGTCCTGGCATATGGAGCTAGGTGGGAAGATTGCCTCCCTTTCGCCGAGTTCTCTTACAACAACAGTTATCAGTCAAGCCTTCAGATGGCACCATTTGAAGTGTTATACGGACGGAAGTGCCGCACGCCCCTCAATTGGTCAGAGACCGGAGAAGGACTAGTCTTTGGGCCCGATATTCTCCGTGAAGCAGAAGAGTAAGTCCAGCTTGTCAGAGAGCGTTTGGAGACCGCCAAGTCAAGGCAGAAGAGTTATGCTGACTCACGTCGTAGAGACGTAAACTTCCGAGTTGGGGACCATGTCTATCTCCGGGTCACACCTCTCAAGGGAACCCAGCGCTTCCATGTCAAAGGAAAGCTCGCCCCAAGATACATCGGCCCCTTCAAGATCACTAACTGACGAGGAGAAGTGGCTTACCAGTTGGAACTGCCACCTGAACTATCCGATGTTCACAACGTATTCCACGTGTCACAACTCCGGAAGTGCCTCCATGTCCCAGACAAGCCTGATCTTTACAAGGACGTCGATCACCAAGCCATTGACCTTCAGCCTGATTTGACCTACTGAGGGCGGCCCATCTGCATTTTGGATGAGGCTGAGCGACACACTCAAAGCCGCACCAGCAAGTACTTCAAGGTTCAGTGGAGCAACCACACTGAAGCAGAAGCCACCTGGGAACGTGAAGACTACCTTTGATTCGAGTTTCCGTATCTCCTTAAGCCTAGTTTAGGAATCTCGGGAACGAGATTCTTGTAAGGGGGGTAGGTCTGTCACACCCTGCATTTTGTAACACTTCATTTGCATTAATAAAGCATGAAAATTTGGGCCAACAAAAACTTTTGCATATTTGGCTTTTATTTGGAGTTGGTTTTCTCTCAGTGATTTTTAAGTGCTCTTTAAAGTCAACACAACTCCACCTTATATACTTCATCTCCTTGCCACAAACTTCTGCCCAATGATCATGCCATGTGTATAGAGCAATATAATATTTTCATACAAAAATAACTTGGCCAAAAAGAATTTTCTAAAAATAGTTTTTCAAAAACCCCTAAATTGAGTTTGCAGTGCAAGTACTTGATTTGGGGTATGAAAAATATTTCAAAGAGTATATTTGAGACCTATTAGATATAGGACTCCCATAAACCACAAAAATATATTTTTAAAAGCTATTTTCCTATTTTATTTAAAAGCTTTTTCTTAAGGCCAGAAATGGTCTTTAATAGGGAAAAATTATTTTATTGTTTTAAAAATATTTGACAAAAATCAGGGAAACTCAGTGGGCATACATTTCCCATATATAAGAGTTTCAACACATGGTCATGTTCAAAATATTGGATAAAACCTCCCAAAACCAATTCTGCCCATTTCAAGGATTTGAAATATTTCTACAGGAAATATTTTTACAAAAATCCAAGAAAAATCCAGCAAGTCACAAATGCAAATTGTGATCACCTTGCAAAGTTTCATGTCAATTAAAGTCATTTTGGTTCACCAAAATGCCCCAAAACCCTCTCTGACCAGAATCAAAATTTGGACAAGTTTGTACTACCAACTTTCTACCCTTAACCCCAACTTTTGTGAGCATGATCACATGACCAAATGAGGCCACTACACCAAGTAGTGCATCAAGCAGAAGTGTCATGCTCAACTAGATCTACACAAGTCCATTTCTGCTAATTTCTAGGGTTTACAAAAGTTGCATTGGCAACTTTGCCCAAATAAGCTCCAAATTGGTGGAAGGCCCTAATTATATGTGTCATTTCATCCTGTGGAGTCTCATGGCAACTGGAAATCATTTGCTTGCCAAAACCTTTATCAAACACCTTCTGCCACTTTTCAAAAATCCCCATTTTGACCATTAAAACTATTCTCCTTGAGCTCAACTTTTTACCACAACTCCTCCTAGACCCCTTTTCACCTCCAGTAACAATGGCAAGTCCACAGCTCAATTATTGGATGGGTAAAACCCCACTTTCTCTCTCTGGACAGCCATTTCTCCCTCTTCGTCACCTCTCTCCTCACCCCAGCGGCCATCCAGAGCATCCAATGCCTCCCCCTACTTCTTTACTCTACCCTTGAGCTACTGGACACGGTTGGCCGCGCCCACAAGGCATATAAAATGCCATGCCGGCCATTTGGGCACTCTGGAGCGCGCTACAGTATGCTCCCGTACTGTAGCCGCCCTCTGCCCGACGCCTCCGACCACCTCGGGCATCCCCCGTGTGCCTGCCGATGCGCATCGGCCTCCGCAACACGCTACGCGGTCGGCCCCATCCTCTCTCCTCCTCCCCGCGCCTCCGCGCTAGCAAACAGAGGCCGCCCGAGCGTGCCAATGGTGCGGCTCACACGCGCGCGTCTCTTACCTCTCCCCACTCCCCCTCTCTATCTCTCCCGACGTAGTCAACATCCAGGAACACCCCAGACACCACGCCCTCTTCCCTCGAGCCCTGCAGCGACGAGCAGGAGCTCACTGGCGCACGACTCCACGGCACCCCGCCGTTCGCCTATTTAAAGGCCTCCCTGAGCCCTCCTCTCCTCACCACTCGCCCTCTACACCACCAAAACATCCCCCTGCACCCCCAGTTCCTCTCCAGAAGCGCCCGAGCTCGAGATCCAGCTCGAGCTCCGCTGCTTCGGCTCGCCGGAGTTCGCGAGGTATAGGCCTCCCCCGCTCCTCCTCCGCCCCGATCTGGAACCACCTCCTCCCACTGACCATTTCCCCTCTGTCTCCCCTCTCTATCGCAGCCGGAGTCGACCGGAGCGACCACCACCCGAAGCTCCTCCACTGTAAGACCTCGTCGCCGGCGAACCAGGCCACCCCGGCGGCCAACTCCACCTCCATTCGAACGGCGGATCCTCCCTGAGAACAACGGTACCACCCACGCACCCTCCCGTGCCTTGTATCACCGCCGGCGAGCTCGCCGTCGCCTCTATACAGAGGTAGACGACGACGGCCGTGGGCCCTGTCCGTCAGCCTCATGCCCTGACGGGTGGGACCCACCCGTCAGGTTTAAAACGCACGCGCGCGCGTACGGTTCGCTGCATCGACTGAAGGCGTATTTTGGCTTTACGCCTTCGACGTGGCAGCCTCGTGTGGGCTGAAACCCATCTGGGCCTGCTGCACTGTGGTCCTTCTGGCCCAGTTGCACAGTGCTGCTTCTCCTTTTTCTTTTCTGTCCGTTTTGTAAAAATCCCACAGGATAAAATATTTATCCAAATAAAATAATTCCAGTTCCTAAATTCTTGTAAAAATCCCACCTATTTAATGGTGCTACTTTCATTCAAATCCAACAACCTTTTCTTCACTGTAAATATTTAAATGTGATTTTTAGCATTTAAATATACCTTTGTAAATCCATTTCTCCTGTTCTGCTACTTCAAATCCAAAACTAGGAATTTTCCCCTTCTTAGTTTTCACCCTAGTATTTAACAAAAATGAGTTGACATTTTTCTGAGCACTTTGATTTTTCTGTTTTGTTATTGCCTTATTTTTCTCGTTATTATTTTGCGACGATAGATTGTGTTGCTGACGAAGGAGTTGGACCAGAAGACTTTGAAGAACCAGAAGACTTTGTTGAGCCAGGCAAGCAGCCCTTTTGACCATGTCTATGAAACCCTTTTTATGCATGTCATATAGCACCATATTGTTGTTGCAACGGAATCATGATGAGGTGGTAACCACTTGATGCTTTCCCACCGTCACTTCCTCGATGATACTTGCATTGTGCATGACCCTACCTTCTTATGAGGGTTATGCCGGTGGGGGTAGATAGGATGCTAAAGTAGTGCTACGCAAAGGGACGGGAATATGCATGGTGAAGGAGGCAAATTATTTTCAAAAGACTTTTCGAAAACCCCATCGGGTGCCACTTATGCCCGGGGGAGATGATGAGTTGGGTAGCCACTTGATGACGAAGTGGTGTACCGAGGCAAGTGTGTGTTGTTTTCAAAACGGATTGGTTTAAGTTGCGACCGTTATTCCAACCTTACATGCGCAACCACTCTACCCTTATATGGGAAAGGGCATTATTGATTACCTAGGTCGATACTAAATTGGAGGCCGCATTACTAGTGACGGGGGAGAGTTGGTGCTCTCTCTCGGGACGGGGTCGTGCCAGGTAGGGAAGCCATGACTGTCTTTACAGGGCACCGGATACACCGTTGTGTCCCCTCTCGGATGTTACAATCTCGAGTGAGTCTCGTATGATGTACATCGTGAGGATACGGAACAACGAGTGGACTCCTTGTTAGTGTCGTCTAGGGAAAGGTAGTGATCGGGTGCTTACCCCAGGTACTTGAGGTATCGCGGGTCGTGGATGACACGGAAGTTCCCCGGATCTTGTGGGTAAAGTATGCAACCTCTGCAGAGTGTAAAACTATTCGAATAGCCGTGTCCACGGTCAAGGACAGTTGGGTAACCTCTCTTGGGCTACGTCCACATGTTTACAAACCAGTGTGTGTGTGTTTGGATAACTACTTGGGTCAAGTCAAAGGACTTGACGTGTTTGAGATGCGTTGGTGCCCACTCTATTTATGTTGATACCTGCAACCTGTCCTCATGGTTACTTGAATCCTCTTGATGCATGTCTTACAAAGATGTTGAACATGTCGTTGCACTCAAAACTAGCTTTCTGCAAAAATTTACCTATATCATGCATTGTTATATATGGAACCAAAACGTGGGTTGCTTGCGAGTACATTCAAAGTACTCATTGGCTTGCCACTGGTTATTTAATTGACCAGGCATGGAAGAACCGGAGTTCGAAGAAGAGTTCTTTGGAGACGAACATGCGAACTAGGACGTTTCCCAGTCAGAATGCCTGTAGGGTTAAGGCAGATGGCATGGGTTCTACTTATCAACGGAGATTTCCGTTGTTTGTGTTTCATTTGATGTTCAGCCCTTAAGGCTTTATCAATGTAAGACTTGACCATAATGGTCATAAATTGTGTAAGACGGTATGTATGGATGTAAGACTCTTGTTATTTAGCTTCTTTGTGTTCAGTGAGCATTGATCTCTGGGATCACTGTACACGTGCATTCGGTGATCTCGACCTTTGAGTCACGGTCCCCACAGTTGCACCAGCAACCAATGTGGAGCCTGACGCCTCTGCTAATGCCTCTGCTCCTGTACCGCCACCAAGGCAACACACTATTAAGCATGCATTTTATCAAGGTGAACTTGTTCCAGTCAGATGGCCATTTCTGGTTCCTCTGCCTACTCCTGGACCACAATTTGACTACCATGTGGAGCATAGGCCTCAGGTTCAGAAGCCAAAACCAAGGCTGCCAAGGTTCCCAGGTACTGCAACAGCACCAAGCTCCTTCAATATCAATGGATTCATTGCACACAACACCTTCTTCGATTCTGGCAAGAACCCATATTCCAAGCCACGAATATCATCAGATCGGTTCTGGAGCTACCAGCAGTGCAACTATTACTCCTGTATTCTATACAAGTAGGAGCGCATATTTCCTCATATGCATCTGGACACTGAAGCCATTGCTGGTCTGCCCTGCCTTGAAGAAGCCCTAGACTGCTTTTGTGATGCTGGTCTTCTGGAGTTTGTAACTGACAAGGAACATAGGAATGAAGAGCTTCTACTGCAATTCTATGCAACCCTCCACATTCGCGGCTACAACAGGGATACAACGACATGGGTCCTTGAGTGGATGACGGGCAACGTTCATCATGAAGCCAAAGCCTTTGATCTCATTGAGCTTACCTACCTCTCCACTCCAGGCGAACTGTATGAACCAGGTTGTCAGCTTCACCGCGATGCATTGGAGAGAATTTTTCAGAAGCCAGAGCCCAACACGAGCCAGATGCTTAGTATGATGAAGCCACTGCCCCAGGATGCTGAGTATCCCAAGGAATTTCTTGTTGAAGACCTTGAGTATCTGCCCCGCACTATCTATCACATTATTAGGCGAACTCTATGGCCCATCAAAGGGTATTCCTCCTCAGCGAAGCTTGAAGGTGCAATGAAGACATTGGTCTTCTACATTCTGAATGGCAAAAGCTTCAATGCTCAGGACTTCTTCATAAGACAGTTTGTTGCATCTGGGTCTGACATTTTTGGTCTGAAATTCTATGCTCCTTGGATTATGCGTCTGGTCAAGCTCCACTGTGCCATTGACTATCAGCCCTCTGCTCGTAATCATCTCATATTTTTACCAAAGGTTGATATGTCCATTGAAGCCATATACCGAGAGCCTGCCAAGGAAGAACTATATCTTCACAATGTGGATCGTTAGAGCTTTTCCGAACATGTTGAAGGTGTTCAAGCTACTTCTCGTGTCTATCCATTGGCCGACAACACTCGCCGTGCACGTACTGAAGCCACAGAGAGCACCATTGCTCCAAGGACACGCAAGTGATCCCGTGTGCTAAATGACCGAGAGCTTCTTGTGGCATTGCATCAGAAGCAAGACAAGTGTCATTTCTGGCTCAAGCGTCAAATGCAAAGCCTCTTGGTGGATGTTAATCGCATTCGCAATCTTGCTACGAAGAATGCCTTTGTCACTCATGAAACATGTCGGAGGTCCTAGAAGAGTCTGACATTGCTAAGTGCTGAAGCTGATCTTCAAGACGATGGCTTCACTTAGAGATTCAAGTTCGACTCCACTCCTCCAAGGAATGTTGTTCTATGTTGAACCCCATCTCTTGAAGATTCAGAGTACTCTTCATCCGCAGCCACTGTTCGCGCCAGAGTTATTGATGAAGCCGATGATGCTACCTCACCGGCTCCAACCACAACGTGTGTCGACACTGCCCCAAGTTTTTCTGCACCACCAAACCTCAATGACGACCCTGCTGCTTCACCTACTCCTCATGGGAACGAGTAGCGACTATGTCTTCAAACCTTTTTGGTCCTTACTGACAAAAAGGGGAGAAGCATATGTTGATAGTCTTCAAGCGGGTCCATATGGGTGGTTGCTATACTTTTGCCTAGTGTTTACAACTCTCGTTTTTGATAAATTTGGTTCTTTGAGTTGTAACACTTAAACTCAATGGTCGCCTGCTACTTTTTCTCCTATTCTATGTGATGCGATGATAAATTCCGCATATGCGATGATAAATCCCACATGAACTCATTCCGCAGATGTCCATTTTTTGTTATGCATGTCATTTGTCCTGTATATCTGTTCATGCATGATGAATTGTCTTCATATGGTGAAGAGGATCTCCAAAAGTAAAACCTGCCATGTGCATTTGCATTCCAACGCAAAACATTAATATGCACATCTTCAGGGGGAGCCATTTTACCACTTATGAAGACAATGCCTCAATCCTTTACAATTTCACATACTTTTATCCCCGTTGAAAACTTCAACCAGGTTGTCATCAATCACCAAAAAGGGGGAGATTGTAAGTGCATCTAGTGCCACCCCTAGTTGGTTTTGGAGTATTGACGACAAACCTGGTTGAGGGACTAATGTGTTTGTGAGAATTGCAGGATAACAAAGGTAGTAGTCCCTCATTGATTCAGTTTACCCACCGGAGATGACCCCCAAAAATGTGTGAAGACATTAAAGACAATGGTGGTCTGTGAAGATATTCACATTGAAGACTATGACATGAGAAGACATTGAGTGAAGACTATTGGAGCACGAAGACTTAGTGGTTTCGTTGTTTCCTTTTCTTCTTTGTTGATTCATAGGAACCACCGCCTTGTTAAGTGGGGTCCAAGTGAACAAAGTCAGTGACTGAAGTGATGCTCCACCAAATCCTATGTCTTCAAGCGAAGACAATGAGAGCAAATCTTATCCAGAGTCGGATAAGTCAGCTTTACTTGTAGCCCAAGTCAAGCTGACGCGTGTGTTTGAAATCTGACCGTTGTGACACGTGTCAGTTCCTTAGTGACCCAGGGTCATTTCGTACAAATCAGGTCGGGTTGCCCAGTGGCTATAAATAGCCCACCCCCTACACCCTAAATTGGTGGCTGCTCAGAGTTAGATACGGCTTTTGTCATTTGAGAGCAACCCACCTCTGAAGCCTTTGAGAGAGAGAATCCTTGCGAGGACAAAGCCCAAACCACCCATAGCGCAGAGAGTGTTTGGCATCACTGAAGTCTTTCTGTCAGCGTGATCTGAAGACTTGTTACACTTGAGGACTGTGAATCCTCCAGCCGGTTAGGCGTCGCGTTCTGAGCATCCAAGAGTCATTGTGGATTACCGGTGAACGAAGTCTGTGAAGGTTTGGAAGTCTACCTTGAAGACTTACCAGAGTGATTGGGCGGGGACTAGGTGTCCTTAGCTCAAGGGGAATAAGGTGAAGATGCGGTCTTCTGAGTTAAATCTCAGCCTCCCTAACCAGACGTACAGTTGTCACAGCAACTGGAACTGGTCGAACAAACCACTGTCTTCCTAAAGCTACTGGTTTTACCTCTCACTTCACTTTACTTATAGTTTGTCTTCGTGAAGTCATGGCCTGGTTGCATAATCTGTTTGACTTCACTGTTTGACTACTTGTCCTGATTGGCTTCATACTATCTTCCACCCTGATCCTTTCTACCTAGCTGCTAATAGTCTTCATACTTTCACTTCATTGAATACTTGACTATGGCTTTGTCGGCGTTCTAGGAACGGGGTACCTAGACTTTCCTGCCTGCGGCCTACAGCGTGGCTCAAGGAATGGCCCAGTACGGCCCATCTTCGTCAACACAAGCTCGAGACCCTCGCGAGGGGCCAAGCCACGTGGGGCGGACGACGGGAAGCCTCTTCAGGCGTAGCCTCGTCAGGCTGGCTCGCGAGGAGGCGGAGAGATCAAGGCGGGGTACCTCACGAGGTGCCGGTGACGCGAGCCATGACGACCGAAGCCAGGCGGGCGCCGACCTGTGTAGTGTCCTTGTTTCCTCTTTGGTGCAAAGGGGGCAATCGCAGGCCAAGGTACCAAGCAAAGGCTACCGATTCAGTGCAATGAGACCAGGACCAGCAGAACGGTAGGATGGAGGTTATCGTGGAGCCCAGGAAGGCGTCATCGTCAGAGTCTTTGGCGGGCGAGGACCAACTTTAGTCAGGATAAGTGTACTAGATGTTCCCCTTCAAAATGGCCAATTGTTGGCGCCCTTCCCGCTCAGGGCCTCGCTCTATAAATAGGACTAGCCAGTCTCAAGGCAGGGGATCGACCAGTCGAACCTTAGCCAGAACCACCAACGCAAGAACATCCCTCGCGAGGCTGTTCTTCCCTTGTATTGTTCATCATCAGCCCCTGAGGCAATCCACACACCACACACACTAGAGTAGGGTATTACACCACCATGGTGGCCTGAACTAGTATAAACCCCGCGTCCATTGTATCCTTCTTCAGGTAGCCTAGATCCTTTGCGAGGCGATGAGACGTGAGTTGGTAGAAGGGTGATCTCCACGTGCACCCCAGAGTTTGAACCTTAAGGGTCTGTCGGAACCCGAAATCCGACATTTGGCGCGCCAGGTATGGGTGTGCCGAAATCACGCCTTTCTCCATCTTCTGTTTCTCCGTCCGTCGCATCCATGTCTGACGCTCGTCGAGCCCGCGCTGAGCGCCGGGCTGCCCTCGCGGCCCATGTCGCCCAGACGGCCCCCGTCGGAGGGCCTCCCCGCCGTTCCCCGTCGCCTGCCGCCCACGCCGCCACCGGTCCGGCGGGGAACGAGCAGCAGGTGTCGTCTCTGCATCCCTCGGTGCGGCGGGAAGGCCGCACCACCACCCCGTCGTTGACTCTAGAAGGCTCATCGTCGCACGCCCGTCGCTCTCCTATAGACGTGCACGCCGCGCTGCTCCTAGCACGAGAGCTCTTGCACTACCGTCCCATCGACGACCTCTACGAGGAGTGGCTTGCCCGCATCACCAAGCTCGTCAACGCCGCAGGGGGCTCCCCTGCAACATCCCTCTTGCTGCACCACCCCCACCCTGTGCGGGCAATGCAGCTCCGGAGGCGCCTCAGCCGCCTCCCCCTCAAGAAGGCGCCCTGGCCCCAAGGCGCGCGGCCCCTGGACAGGACCCGCTCCGTCCAGCGCCAGCGCATCAAGAGAAGAGCTCCCAAGAGATCCCTCGTCCTCAAGAAGTTGCCCGTGTGCTCCCCACACCGGCACGTCATGACCGCGCTCCTGCTCCAGTGTGCCAAGACCCCGCACTGCTCCTGGCAGCGGCGCGCGGAGACCTCCAAGATCAAGCCCTTTGCCACCAAAGGCCCCCAGTGGCCACTGCAGGCTGTCGTGCCTTTACTGCTGAGCTGCGTAGCATGGCCTGGCCGGGCAAGTTCAAGCCAGATCTGTCCCTGCACTATGACAGCACGGCTGACTCTGCGGAGTTCCTACAGCTCTACGAGCTGGGCATCGAAGCCGCCAACGGGGACGAGAAGGTCATGGCGAACTGGTTTCCCATGGTGCTCAAGGACGCTGCCCGCACCTGGCTCTTGAACCTGGCTCCTAGCACGATTTCCTCCTGGGATGAGATGCGCACTCGCTTCATCGCCAACTTCCAGGGCACTCGCGACCGGCCCCCGGCCATGAGTGACCTACGCCGCATCAAGCAACAGCCAGGAGAGACCCTGCAAAAGTACATCCAGCGCTTCAACAACGCTCGCCTCAAGATCCCCAGAGTGACCGAGGAGGCCATCATCTCAGCCTTCTCCGACGGCGTGCGTGACATCAAGATGAAAGAGGAGCTAGCAATCCATGAAGACCTGTGCACATCCCTGGAGATGTTCAACTTGGTGACCAAGTGCGCCAGGGCTGAGGAAGGGCGCCTCTCCCTCCTCGAGCTCCCGGCTACCGATCCAGAAGAGAAGAAGCCCAAGGTCAAGGATGTGAAGCACAAGGGGGCTGCTGTGCTTGCAGCAGAGCCGGACACTAAGCGAGGCAGGGACCAGCCCGAGTCATCCAAGGGCAACCGGTACTGTGTGTAGCACGACCTCCACACCCACAACACCAACGAATGCCAAGAGCTCAGGGCTGTGCGAGATGTGCATGCCGGCCGACGCCCCGAGCGCAACGACCGGGGCTATGGCCGAGGAGGAGGAAGAGGTGGAGGACGATGGGAAGACCGTGGCCCCCACCAAGGGTGGTGTGACCGACCTTGGAAGGACCACTGGCAGGACCAGCCTCATGAGGGAGGCTAGAGGGATCAGCCTCGTGAGGATCACCCTCAAGGCAACGCAGGCCTCCCTCCTCTGCCACCTCAGCCGAGGACGAATGAATACCATCATCAGGATGAAGGGGCTGGGGGCTTCCAGGAGCCGCGTGCAATCGCTTGCATCTTGGGCGGCAATCAGGCCCCAGCTTCTCAGCGCATCTTCAAACAGTTTGCTCGCGAGGTGAATGCAGTCCTCCCCAGGCTTGAGGCCACGCGCCCTCTCAGGTGGTCAGCATGCGCTATCACATTCAGCTCAGCAGATCAGCTCAAGTGCGCAGCCACGGCCGGAGTCCTCCCGATGCTTTGCTCCCCAATCATCAGTAATATGCAAGTCACCAGGACCCTCATCGATGGCGGAGCAGGACTCAACGTCCTGTCCGTTGAGACATTCAACAATGTCCAAGTGCCATACAATCAGCTTCAGCCAACCAAGCCTTTCTCAGGAGTCACTGAAGGTTCCACCGTTCTGATAGGGCAAGTTCGCCTTCCTGTCACCTTTGGGCAGCGCAACAACTACCACACCGAGCTCATTGACTTTGACGTCGCCCACATTCGCCTGCCATATAATGCCATCCTCGGGTACCCAGTCCTGGCCAAGTTTATGGCAGTGACTCATCACGGCTACAATGTCCTCAAGATGCCAGGAAGCGGTGGAGTCATCACAGTGCCTTGTGAGGAGAGGGATGCAGTGTGTTCCCTTGAGCGTGCTTTCCGAGCCGCGACAATCGAAGACCCAGAGCACAGGAGCATGAGACTTCCCGAGGCAGTCCTGAAGAAGAAGAAGGCATCACCTGGTCCGAACCCTCGGGAGGCAGGCCCATCCAGTGGCGTTGTGCCAGGATCCGCGCCCGTCCAAGGGGCGCCTCCTTCTGTCGCATCGGAAGGCGCGCCCGGCGCCCTCCTCGGGCGAGGCTCGGGGGCTCTCTGCTGGAGGGCCATCGACTTCGCCAAGATCACGAGGGAGGCGCTCGGGCACCACTTGGAGGCGTGCTTCAAAGCGCGTTTCCCTCAGGAAGGAACAAGGCAAGGAGGGCCAAACACTCGGGAGTTCATCAACGAGATCATTCAGGTGCTGCAGGAGTCAAGAGTCAGGAGTGGCAGCCGCCGCTTACCCGCCGTAGCCCCCCATCCAGGCGAGGATGGTGGGTTGCGCATATGCATCGACGTACCAGGGCTCAACCGGGCCACCTCTCAGGAGCGCTTCTGGCCCTCGCGCATGGGACGCTGCGAGGGTCCACCCCACAGCTATGTTCGCATGCCTTTTGGCCTGCCGAACGCGGCTGCCGCACGTCAGCGTCTTATGAGGAGCATTCTGGAGGCTCAGGAGGTCAGGCATCCCGCAGTCCTGGCGGAGATGGAGATGATCCTCGAAGAGCCGCCTGCGCCCCCGGAGCCTCCTGAGGCTCCTCGGCCTTGGGGCTTGTGAGGATCGGTTTCCACAGCGCGCGTCGTCAGCTACTTCGACATCCCTTCATCTCCAACATCATCAGGTGACATCCTTCGAGTTTCATTTTTAGCTGGGAGCGCCCCCAGGGCTGCATCATTCCCAGGTTGCGTGGGTCTGTCCCTGCGGCATGTATTGCTTTTTGTTTATGCCTTTAGGTTACTTTGTTGGGGGCGCCCCTTGGGCTGCATTATCCCCAAGCCACTCAGGCCTGACCCAGCGGCATTTGTCTTTTTCTGCATCTATCTAAATGGATTTGCTCCTTCATGATTAACATGCTTGACCTAATCGCCTGCTCGATTGACACATACCTTTGGAGCCACTCGCTCTGGCATGGCACTTGCGCACGGGTCCGTCCCTGCAATGCCGATAAATCTGAGTGGTCGAGCTCTGGCCACGGTAGCCCCACAAGGCGCCACCTCACTGGGCCCTCAGTGCCTCAATCACTCCCTTGGAGCGACCAATGGTCGGCTGGCAACCGCAACAACAGACCTTGCTTTCTCTCGTTATTGGTATGCAGGACCCGCTCCAGGAGCAACCCTGGGCATGACGTGAGCCTCCTCTCCTTCTCTCCGGCACAATCCGCTTGCACATAAAAAGGGGGGCGCCTGAGCATCGTGACTCGTGGGCTCTTACTGGCTCTCCAACCCTCACCCCCTGGCCTTGACCCACGGCATCGCGACCTGTCATACCAGTGGTTGCTGAGCTCGCTCGAGGGCCAGGACCTAAGGACATAGAGCATGAAGGAAAGTCTGGGGGAGAGGGAAGGAGCTCGCGAAGACCTGACCCAGCAGCGCCTCAGCTGCCTCCACGCAGGCCCGACACTTCACCTGAAACTACTCCGAACCGACCAGATAAGTCACGCCAAGACTGATTCGACTCAGCGCTAAACCCTCAACTACAATAGCTCTGCCTCGGCGACGCAGCCTACCTTTCTTTCCCAGTGGAGGCTGCTTGAGCACTAAAGGGGACCTCCTGAGCATCGCGACTCAGGGGCTCTTACTGGACCTTGGGCCGCTCACCTCCTGGCCTTGACCACGGCATCGCGACCTGGCATACCAGCGACGGCTGAAGCTTGCCTGGGGACCGGGACCTGTCAGCGTAGAGCACCAAGCCCTCGTGAGGAAAGAAAGGGGGAGCCGAGCCGGGACAGGACTAGCATCTCGTATAAATACATAATAAGGATATATATTCACAAAAGACATGGCCATCGCCTTACATACCCCCGTGGGGTGGTACTTCGGTTCCTCGCAGGGACAAAGGATGCGAATCCTAAGGAGTCCTAACTACAGGCACCGTGACGGGGGACACCATCATCAACAGTGGGGCACGCGAGGCTAGCGCCAACCCCATGCGGATCAGCCGCGCCGACCGCCGGGCGCGCCGGCCCTGCTTCGGGCGCGACGCGAGCTCGGGGGCTCGTAGCTGTCGTCACTCGTCAGCGGAGTCAGGAAGAGTCCGGAAGAGTCGTTGGACCCTCCAACACGCCCGCTGCCACCAGAGGAGCTGCTGGAAGAGCGGGCGACAGGCCTGGTCCTCGCTGCTCCGGAGCTCCGGCCGCTGCCTCTGGGGTAGCACCCCAGCCGGCGTCCTTCGTCGTTGAAGATCTTGAAGAGCATTAGGGAGGCGCCATCGTAATCTAGGTGGATCACGACGGCACCCACCGATCGGCAGACCCGGGCGATCTCTCCCCAGCCCCGGGTCATGTAGACCTTGCCCGGAGCGACGACCTCGACCTCCGCTTTGGTCGCAGGGGTACTGTAGTTAGCATGCTACAGCCAGAGCTCGAGAGGCCCCCTCGATGGGATCTCAAAGGCGGAGGAGGGAGGAAGCCAAATCCAAGATCGAGGAGGCATGGCAGCGTGAAGCACGAGCTCGCGGGAGGAGCTCTCGGTGTGAGCTCCAGGAGGAACGACGCGCACCGCCGTAATCCACCGGTGACGGCGGCGGCTCTGGCGACGTCACTCGGCGCCTTCTTCTCCAGGACCCTCGATCCAGGCATACAAGGGCAGCGGAAACCCAGGCAGCGGCCGCTCGAACCAGGGCCTCAACACCTCCTACCAAGCACCCCCGTCTCCGCGGAAGAAGGCTGGCCGTTTCTTTGGCGAAAGTGGAACAGGACCCTCTCGGGGGGCCTTCCCCTTCTCTTTTGCAAAAAACTGGTGGATTGGTGCCATCGACGCAAGGTGGAGCAAGGGCGAGGAAGAAGAAGAAAGAGAGTAGCACGAAGGGAGAGGATTGGAAGGGCACGCGCCATTCCGTACATATAGCCGGAGGAGGCCAACCGTCGGCCTCCACGATCACCGGTAATCATAACCCGTTTTTGCATGCAGGGACTTGTCAAATCATGCAGTTGCCGAGGCGTCGTGGGGAAGCGGGGATGCCCATGTCCAATCAACTACCACGCGGCGCCCAAGGCCGCAGGCTGTTGGGGCCCATGGCGCTTCGCACTTGCCCCTTCGCTTCTCTGCTAAGCCAAGTCTGGGCGCGCCTTGGGCCCGGGGGCTACTGTCGGCGTTCTGGGAATGGGGGTACCCAGACTTACATGCCTGCTGCCTGCAGCGTGGCTCAAGGAATGGCCCAGTACGCCCATCTTCGTCAACACAAGCTCGAGACCCTCGCGAGGGGCCAAGCCTCGCGAGGCGGATGACAGGAAGCTTCTTCAGGCGCAACCTCGTTAGGCTGGCTCGCGAGGAGGCGGAGAGATCAAGGCGGGGTACCTCACGAGGTGCCCGTGACACAAGCCATGACGACCGAAGCCAGGCAGGCGCCAGGCAGGCGCCGGCCTGTGCAGTGTCCTTGTTTCCTCTTTGCTGCAAAGGGGGCAAGCGCAGGCCAAGGTACCAAGCAAAGGCTACCGATTCGGTGCAACGAGACCAAGACCAGCAGAACGGCAGGATGGAGGTCATCGTGGAGCCCAGGAAGGCGTCATCCTCAGAGTCTTTGGCAGGCGAGGACCAACTTTAGTCAGGATAAGTGTACTAGATGTGCCCCTTCAAAATGGCCAATTGTTGGTGCCCTTCCCGCTCAATATTTGGGAAGAGGACCAGGGCCTCGCTCTATAAATAGGACTAGCCACTCTAAAGGCAGGGGATCGGCCAGTCGAACCTTAGCCAGAACCACCAACGCAAGAACATCCCTCGCGAGGCTGTTCTTCCCTTGTATTGTTCATCATCAGCCCCTGAGGCAATCCACACACCACACACACTGGAGTAGGGTATTACACCACCATGGTGGCCTGAACTAGTATAAACCCTGCGTCCCTTGTGTCGTTCTTCGGGTAGCCTAGATCCTTTGCGAGGCGATGATAAAGAGTTGGTAGAAGGGTGATCTCCGCGTGCACCCCAGAGTTTGAACCTTAAGGGTCTGCCGGAACCCGAAATCCGACAGTCTTGTCTAGTGTAGTCAACCTTCCGCTGCATACGAATAGTGTTGTTTCTCCTGTTTGTCTTCGAAACTCCCATGTTTTGAAGACTTTCATAAAAATCACCTATTCACCCCCCTCTAGTCGATAACTAGCACTTTCAATGTCGGCTGCAATTCCTCACGTAATAGCTATAACATAGGGTGACACAGAACTAGCTCCAATTCATCAATGTAATGTAGGCATGTATTCCGTAAATAGTCATATGTGCTTATGGAAAAGAAATTGCATGACATCTTTTTTCCTACCCTCCCGTGGCAGCGGGGTCCTAGTGGAAACTAAGGGATATTAAGGCCTCCTTTTAATAGAGAACCGGACCAAAGCATTAACACATAATGAATACATGAACTCCTCAAACTACGGTCATCACCGAGAAGTATCCCGATTATTGTCACTTCGGGGTTGTCGGATCATAACACATAATAGGTGACTATAGACTTGCAAGATAGGATCAATAACACACATATATTCATGAAAACATAATAGGTTCAGAGCTGAAATCATGGCACTCGGGCCCTAGTGACAAGCATTAAGCATAGCAAAGTCATATCAATATCAATCTCAGAACATAGTGGATACTAGGGATCAAACCCTAACAAAACTAACTTGATTACATGATAAATCTCATCCAACCCATCACCGTCCAGCAAGGCAACGATGGAATTACTCACGCACGGCGGTGAGCATCATGAAATTGGTGATGGAGGATGGTTGATGATGACGACGACGACGAATCCCCCTCCCCGGAGCACCGAACGGACTCCAGATCAGCCCTCCAGAGAGAGATTAGGGCTTGGCGGCGGCTCTGTGGCGTAAAACGCGATAAAACTTTGTCTCTGATTTTTTTCTCCATGAGACGGAATATATGGAGTTGGAGTTGATGTCGGTGGAGCTCCAGGGACCTAGGGGGGGGGCCTGTCTCGTGGACAGGCCCTGAGACTCCTGATGTATTTATTTCACCCAGAAATTCTTATTAATTCCAAAAAGTGCCTTCGTGGATTTTCAGGACATTCCGAGAACTTTTCTTTTCTACACATAAAACATCATGGCAGTTCTGCTGAAAACAGCGTCAGTCCGGGTTAGTGTCATTCAAATCATGCAAGTTAGAGTCCAAAACAAGGGCAAAAGTGTTTGGAAAAGTAGATACGTTGGAGACGTATCAATGTGTAATACATCAAAACACTAGATAAGTTGTTATCGTGCCTCATGGTATGTTGCAATTCTGTCGATGATATCTTCCAAAATGTATACCATGGATTCCTTTGCTGCTTCTCAAAAACTTGCTGTTTTCAGCCAAAATGCCTCTTTGCATGTTTATGACCCTTTCCTGTTTTTCCCTCGCTTGTTTTGTCTTTGTCTCGGGATTGGTCAAGGCTCACAGTTTGGAAGAGCAGTCAGCAACCGCCAGTAGGTGATCGAGTCAAGTTAACTGGTGGAGGAAAACCATCAAAGTTACCAAAAGATTCTGAAGAAGAAGTCTAAATATGAATCAAAAGAAGAGGAAGATGATATTCCCTCGGCTCACAGTTAGCTCTAGGATGAACAGATCACCGATTAAAAGACCCTATTTTCTGATGGAAATCCCAGGAAGGGTTGCCATGGCAGAGAAATAAACACCACCGCTGAGATGTCAGATCCCGAGACATATAAAACTCCACCTGGAGTTGAAACCACAACTGAAAGAAACAACATCACTACAAAAAATACACTTTTGTGATGATACATGTTTGTCACAGTAGATCGCATTTTTTGTCATGCATATACATCCATGATTATTTTATGACAGAATCAAGATAGTCATACATGTGTTGTCGTAGAAGTGTTCCATGAAATTACCAAAATTACCATCATGGAAGTGTCCACTTCCATGATGATAAATCGCGCATCACAGAAGTGCTTTCATCAAGGGTGACCAACACATGGCATCCAGCGTAACGGAACACCGTTAAGCTATTGGGTCCATTTTTGGATCCGATAACCCGTTAACAGCCCCGACAAATGGGGATTTTCCACGTGTAAAATCATCATTGGCTGGAGGAAACACGTGTCTGCTCACCGTTGCGACAGATGTCATCCACTCATTGGACCGAAGGTGCCTATGATACGGCGACACGTGGCACGGCCCAACAGAGGCCCATTCCTGTGAAAAGGCTGGCCCGTTTGACTTGGTCAAAAGGTGGCGGGACGGCCCACGGAAAGCTTATTAACGGCCTGTTCGCATATAGCCCATTTACAGCCCGTAACCTAGGGCCTGTTATGACCTCTCCGAATTAGGCCCAGCAGCGTCATCTGGGCCGTCCAATATGATTCCAGCCCGTTTTACCTTTCGGCCCATGTGTGGCCCATGACTTCTTTCAGCCCATATGAGGCCCTTTGTAATTCTTTCCCCATTAACGACCCGTGGTGAAACTGGCTCGTAATGAACAGTGATACTGTATCACTTTATACCCATTAACGGCTCGTTATTCCATTGGGCCGTTTCCCGCCCAAGTTATCTTTCGGCCTTCTCAGGGCCCATTTACTCTTGGGCTCATTTGCAGCATTCGGTTACATATGGCCCGTTACTGTCATTTTATGCTTGTGTGCCAAATTCAGCCCGTCGTTATAGTCGGCCCGTTTGTGGACCGTTAATAAGTTAGGCCGTTTTCATGTAAAAAAACCCGTTGGGTTGTTTTCATAGAGTTATCAAATACGACCTATTAACGGCCTGTTATGGTCCACGAATAGTACGACTCATGATTGGCGAAATGATGATACACCCCGTAGAAGGCCCATGGATCCTACGGCTCATATAAGGCCCATGGATCCTACGACCAGTAGAAGGCCCATGGATCATACGGCCCGTAGAAGAAGGCCCATGGATCGTAAGGCCCGTATAGAAGGCCAATGGATCCTACGTCCCGTAGAAGGCCCATGGATCATACGGCCCATAGGAGGCCCATGGTTACAACAGCCCATCTGTTGCCATGATTATTTTGATCTAGTTACTAAAAATAGGCTATTGTGGCCACTAGAAAAACACAAAAAAAGAACTGTAGTGACTACAAGCAAACAACTAAACAAGACAATAAGGAAATAAATAAGCAAGCAATTAACGCTAGCCTATTACCGCTATTACACATATTACATCCACTGGGCATCAAAGTTCGCCATCAGTGCAAATTAGGGAACAAAGCAGCATATTACATACACTGGCCGTCAAAATTGGCCACCAGCGCAAATAAGCACGGCAGCAAAACAAGAGCATAACTGAAACAACTTCAGAAGAGCTCAAGAAACATTATCCTGGGTATCCACCATGCTGGCAATAAGCTTAGCAAGCTTATTAGCTTTGTCCTGTTTGGCGCTAAAATCCTCCAACGCTTGCTGTTGCACCAGAAAGTATGCATCTTAATGCTCCAGGGACTTCCGCAGTCCTTCCGCTTCTTGTCGCAGCACAGCTGATTGATGTCTTTCAGCTTATAGTTGAGACTCAAGAAACCAAACTGATTCAGACAGTGAGTTTGAATAGCTTGTGCAAGCGGCAGTGGCCAGTAACTCAAACACTAAACCAAGACAGGACTTTGGGGTTGTCTTGCTGTCTTCAAGATAGTCTTCCTTAGTTGTTTTATCAGCTTTGTTGGAGACCAACAAGGATGTGTCACTATCCTGAACCTTATCTGCATTACTTCATATACCGTTGCTTAATAAGGCACTCTTCCCCAATATTCTGTCATCATTCTAAAAGAAGAAACAAGTAGACACATAACAAGTTTAGCATGTACTAGTATATGAAACTCATTTGGGTGAACCAGTTCATTAGTAAGGTGGACAAGATTAAACTACCAAGTCTTCTATTGCCAAGTACTAGTACATAACAAAAGCATCAAACAAACATATATCTATGTCCTATGGTCACTGCATTGTCTTGTCAAATCAAAATAGAGACACGATTCAAATCATATCAGTTCAAGACAAAGCAGCAGTGAAAGAATACAAAGCGTGGGAAACTACACGGCACAACAAGATTTCAGATGGGTACCACGGGTCTACATGTACAACAACACTATTGGCTCTGTTGTGATGCTAGTAATGTGCATAATATGAGAAGTCAACTATATACACAATTGAAATTGAAATCAACAGAGCCAAGCAATTGAAATTGAAATCAACAGAGCAAACCTGTTAAAGAAACATGCGTGAACATACCTGCTGTGCCATTGGAGTTTCGATTGGATCCTTCAATTTAAAAATAAGTGTGTATGAGTAAATACAGTGATACAAGAGCAAAGCAATCATAGTTAAAAAAGGCACGCCTAAGCGAGCGCTTAAGCGTGCCTAGGCTCTAGGCGTTGGCAAAACGCATTGCGCATAACTACACTTAATCTGTGCATAACTGCACATAAGCATGCGCTTTGGTCAGTAAAGTGCAAGGCGGTGGCAAAACACACAATTAATGCCTAGCGCTTGTTTGAACTATGATAGAAATGGAATCTTAAATTAGAACAGTTAATCTTCAGGTTTAGGCACTTGTTCTACATGAATAGAGTACAGTAAGATGCAAGAATATAGTACTTAAAAATATAAAATGAGCTCATAGACCTTACCACATTCTTGGTTCGGGACCAGTTCAGAACAAGGCGTTCCCAGTGATCGTCCAGTAAATGTGTCTCAGGAGAACGTAAGGGAATTTGATGAGTTTCTTTGCCGGTGAAGTACGTTTTCTTCAGGTAATTCGGATACTGCCACCAAGCATTCTTGAAGATAGCAGAGGTATTAGCACAGGTTACCTCATTATGAGTTTCCAAATCCGTCCTTCTCTATAGAGAAAAATGGGAAAATTTGTTGTATTATAACCATCATGGAGGTAGGATGTATGGGACAAAGCAAAGTAATTGCCATGAATAACATTACTTACACATAACTCCTGGACAAACACCTGCAACTGGCATTTTCCTTCATCTTCAGTATAATATTTCCAAGATGGGAAGATACGCACATACGATTTAACAACATCAAATGCGATAGATGCTAAACTACGACTAGCTGGTTGTGCTTCCTCCACGGGAATAGGCATACTAACTGGTGGAGTTGGGGTTCGCCATGGAAGTACTGGCCCTTTGGGCACTGGAGATGTCTTACTAACTTCTTTTGTTTGGGAGCTCTATGGTGGAGATGGTGCCGTGTCAACAGGAACTGGGTTACTATCGGCTGGGGTTGGGGTTATATTGGGTGAAGCTGGTTCTCCGTCCATCACAGTAGAGGTACAATCTACGGGAGTTTGGGTTATGTGTGGTAGGGCTGGTTCTTGGGCATGTATAACCGGGGTGCTATCTCCACCAAGAGGTGGCACTGTTTTGTTTGAAGACTGTGTTTTTAGTCTGCTAGATACTGGCATCACCCACTCCAATTCAAATGGCTGATAAACAGGAAATATCGTTGAATGTACAGACATTGTATGAGATATAGATGCAATAGATAGTGTGGAAAAAAGAGGGTATGAAATAGTTAACATGTATATTGTTTAACTAAAACGGATTGCATGACATAATTTCACATATATGATGTCTATCTTAACTGGATATCATAGCATAACATAACTCAAATATATGATGAATAACTAAATAGGATCACATGACATAATTCACCTACATGTTATCTAAGTAATCAGGATCACATCATGTAATTCACATATGTGATTTATATGCTAAACAGAGGGCATTCAATATGACGTCTGAACTAAGAACATGGTGTTGAATATTGTGTATATGATGTCGAAACTATGCAATGCAAGACACCATATGCATGATATGAGCAGTATAACCATGCCAAGTTAGAGCATACACCTCGGTGGGGGAATAGGACTGGTCATCTGTCTCTGAATCCGTGTCTAAGGAGCTATCGGGACCCAACAAGAGATCTCCTTTGACAGGTAGCACTGCCTGCTCTGAAGGCCTTGTTTTCGCTCCAGATTTTACCTTCTCCCACCCAAATGGCTGATTCACATGAAGAGTTGTTTAATGTAGAAACATTGTTGACAAAATGGAAATGTAATGAAGAAAAGGATGGGCAAGATATCATTCAAATATATGATGCCTGGTTAAATAGGATTTTATTGCACATTTCACATATATTATGGCTGGCTAAAAGACATGAGACTGCATAATTCCAATATATGATATAGAAACTAAACAGGTGGCATTACAGAACATGTCTAAACTAAGCAGATGACATATATGATGTGAAAAGTAGGCACTACAAGGCAACATATGCATGATATGACTAACATCAGCATGCCAAGGTAGAGCAAACACCTTGGGGGGTAAATCGGAGTGGTCAGCAACGTCTGAATCTGCCTTAGAACAGATATCTTCCTCTGGATTACAATCTGCAGAGGGGTGGGGAGGGTTTGCCATTGAACCCACCATGGAGCGATGTCTGCATGACATTGTATTGCCGCGCAAAACTCTTCTCTTTTTCTCTACATGTTCAGCATGACTGTGTACAATATCTGACATGCATACGAAAAAAATATGGTGAGATTAAGTAAGGAGAGTGTCGTGGAATCATCACGTCAGATGTCCTAGTGTGAGGACTTAGTCGTGGAGCCATCGCAACGAGATTAGCTTAAAGGGGTTAAACGGGACAAAGGACACATGGAGTTTATACTGGTTCGGCCCCTTGTGGTGAAGGTAAAAGCTTACGATCCAGTTGTGGTGGAATTGATGGGTTCTCGATGATCAGGGAGCGATTCCGCTTTACCTGGCCCTCGAGTTGTTGTTTTTCTTGTCCCTTTATATACACAGGTTGACGCCCGGCGGTTTACAGAATCCAGAGGCCGGCTCATACACGTGTCCGGCTCGGTTTCTACCTTTTCCTATCTTACAATACAAGTTACATATCTCATGGTGGTTTATGTCTACGGGCCCTAATCCGACTTTGGGCTCTGGGCCTTTATGTCTCTGTAGTAAGGCCACATACTCCTTGCCTTCACGGGCTTCAATACGGATGACTCCTTATGAGTATAACCCGGCCCCTCCTGGGCGGTTTATACTCAGTAGTTATATCCCCAACATGAGGCCCAAGATTGATTTGAACCTGTTCATGTCAATCTTCAATACTTTGGAAAATTTCTTCTTGAATATCTTCATGTGAACCTTGTAAACCGCCATGATGTCATCTTCATATGAACCTTGTAAACCGCTCTGACGTCAACTTCCAAGATTGTGATAAATCGTCATGATGTCACCTGTTTATTAAAACCATATATACTTCCCTTTTATTAAGAAACCTCCGAAAAACGAGGCGACAAGTCTGTCACATATCCTATTTATCTTTTCCCCTTTTGTGCCTCTTCGCCTCGCCGTCTTCCTCGCGTCGCCTTAGTGCTCGAGCGCAGCCGCCACCGTCGACCTTCGCCTCTGCACCAACAACGGCCGCTGCATCAACTGGATTCGACCAGAGAAACGCGGCGCCTCTCTGCTACTCCTTCAACCTTTATAAGTTTTCTTTCCTTCCACCCCAGATCTACTGCTAGGGTTTCAGTGTTCAGTGGTGTTCTTCGGTGTTCGTCGGCGTTCATTTTTGTACCTTGCTGCCATATGGATACTTAATAAGGACTTAATATTTTCCTTGTATGGCCGTAGCAATAATCCAGTTTCCTCATCACAACATTCCTTTTTCAGTGAAAAAATCCCATCTAAATCCTTAACTGTTCTGCCGTCAGCACTTAGGGCTTTGGAATTGATCTCCTTTTCTGAACTGCGGTAGATCCATAATTATAACATCAATCTGTAAAACCTGTTTATGCAACACTTAGCAATATTTCAGATCTGTAACCACCACACCATTGTAGGCGGTTTAACATTTAGAAAATGATAATCCTCCAGGTACCATTAGCCCTCTCTTAAACCACCAATTCGCCTTTATTGTCATAATCCGGTTTAACTTGTGCATATGTCTCAATGCTTTCTCCCTCCATCCTTGCGCTATTTTATATTTGTATGTCATGACTCTTAAACCGGCATTGATCCTCTTTTTCAGCTTGTCATTAAAATGACCAAACAGTTCTATGCTTGCAATTGGGCCCCTTCCCGAGTTACTGAAGTGTAGTTAGATGGGCTTGTTGCCACTGGCGTTTTAGCGAAGAAGGATGTCATACACTAGAGAGTTCCCAGTCCAAAAAATCCTCCTGAGCCCAAGGATGGAGAGGTGGTTGTTTTTGCTAACCATCTGGGTCGAGGGTTTAGCCCGCCCGGTTTAGTGTTCTTCCGTGACGTTCTTGCCAGCTTCCAGATCCACCCTCAAGATACTGGGCCTAACTCCGTGTCCAATATTTGTAACTTTCAAGTTTTCTACGAGGCTTATCTGCAAGAAGAACCCACTGTAGAACTGTTAAGAGATTACTTCTATTTGAACCACCGTACCGAGTTCATAGATGGACCTAACACTGAGCTGGGCGGGGTTTCAATCCAGAAGAGAAAATGTGTCAGCTTCCCTCATGCAAAGCATCATACTCATCCCAAGGACTGGAATCAGACTTGGTTTTACTGCCGTGATACATCTCCACCTAATGAGAACCCTCTGTCGGGTTACCGTACACACCGGCTTACCAGAGAACATCCAGTTCCTCAACGATTGTCTGCCAAGGAACGATCAAAATATGCCCCTCGGCTATCAAAACTCAGAGCTTTTGTTGCAAACGGTCTGACAGGCGTTGACTTCGTTTGGTGCTGGGTTTCTTGGAGCATTATGCCTTTAAGCCGGCGCCCTGGTTTAAAGTGTGAATACACAGGGGATTTGAAAGACCCTCGGCATCATATTGACTTCCAGCTCACTGATGATGAGGTCACCGAATCTGTCAAGAAAATGCTTGATGAACCGGTGGCTGTATGCAGAAAAGTAGGGCTCAGTCCCTTCTGTACTTCCAACAAACCACCAACTGTAAGAATTGCCTCATTTTTGTCTTAATCCGTCCCCTCATAAAATTTTATTGTATTATTTGTTGTCCATCTGTGCAGGGTGATGATCTGTTCTAGAAGAGGAAATCACAGGATAAACCAGTGAGAGCGCCACACACCAAGACCAGGGTTACGAAGAAACCCACAAAGAATAGAACTGTCGAGGCCTCTGACCTGCCCAATGATGAAGAGCTCGATGACCTGGAGTCAGAGGTAGAACTTGACTCTCTTGGTTCTTTTTTCATACACCTCATTGACAATGATTATTATAAGGATGATGCGGAAGCTAGCCGTGCTGGGAAGTAGAGGTAATTGTTCTATCTTCTGACTCAGATCATGTGCCAGTACCAAAAATCCGTCGCGCAGTCCGGAAAGTAAAATTTTCACGCCCTCTTGCTTATTCAGATCCGCACTTTCTTTTGAAGACACATCAGCATGAAGCTTGCCGCACAATCTGGCATAGTGGCCAAGGGGTTACCTTCTCCGGTTTACCGGACTCTCCGGTTCGCAAATGTCGTCAAGAGGTCTCTTGTACATCTGATACACTTTATCCCAGGGCGGGGTATTTCTGATATCCTCTTAATCCGTCTGATTCAAATTATCAGGGAACCTCCCATTCATCCTCCGACGAGTCATAGGCCACACAAATCCCTCCCCTCAAGACTGTTCCTGGGTAAGCATATTATACTTAACCCTTTTATGCCTTGTATTGGTTTATTGTACTAACCTTTGCGTCTTTTTTTCAGCACCAAAGCCAGACTTAGCAAGAAAGCCAAGCTAAATAAACTGACTGATGATAATCCGGTGATTGGACCGAAGACGACCCTCGAGACTTTTGAACCGAATGCCGATACCATCCTGGATGATCCGGTGTCTCAAGTTCAGGACACTTTTGTTGAATCGGCCGATATAAATCTGACGAGCCAGTCTGCTGATCCGCCAAGCCCGGCTGCTGATCCACCAAGTCCAACAAGAACAACTGATAAACCGCCAAGCCCCGCCAAAACTACTGATGATGATGTTGTTGTTACTGGCACTAGGTTTACCTCTCGGGGCAACCCTATCGCTTTATCAAAGCATTATGTGAAGGAAGAATTTTCTGCTATGGATAAGGGCAAGTGGAAAACAGATTTATCAACCTATGCTCATCTCAGTGCCCAATACATCCATTCTGGATATTTAAACCTCATATATACAAGCCGTGACTATAAAGCCGGTTTAGTGGGCATGATGAAGGAACGATATGAGATAAATATCACTCCCTCTTGCATAAATTTTCTTTCCCTATAACTGGCGTAGAATATCAACTCCAGTAGCTCCCAAGGGCCGATTTATACCTTTAGGATGAACTGGTACCTTTCCTGTCATGAAGGTTCAATATGCATTAGCCCCCAAGTGCCAAGTATATAACTTGGTGTATGCTTGGGACTTTAAAATGTCAGTTGATAAAAAGCAATCCGCATTAGCCCCCAAGTGCCAAGTGTATAACTTGTTATGTGCTTGACTCTTCAAAGATGCACTACCAACTTGTTAACTATCTCTTGCAGGCTGATCTGAACAAGTAGGAATCTCAATTCGCCGATCTTCAAGAAAATATTAAGTCCCAGCAAGCAGAAACCTCCAAGGCTAAAGAGGATCTGACCGCCGCTTTAACAGCCATGGAAAAACTGAAGGGTGGCTTTAATGGCGAACGGGAAAAAATGGGAAACTGAGAAGGCAACTTTGCTAATGCGGGCAGAGGATGCTGAAGCATCCTTTAACCCGGTAACAGAAGAATTGACTGGCTTGAAGTGGCAGATCAATGCTATGACTTCTGTTGTCTTTGGTAAATAACTTCTTCACAATGTTTAAATAAATAACAGCTATGAAACTGCCGGTTTAATAATACTTTGACCTTTGCAGGTAGCCGTGTTGCCCATCTTGGCTCGGACATGCGCAAAAAGCTAAAGGATGCCTATACCTTGATAGAGCAGTTATGTACCGGTGCTCATACAATAAACCTCCTCCAACTTTAATCAAGGAGACATTGGCAAAATTATCCATGACGCCTGCCCAGCTTGAGTAAGTGAAGAGATCTGCTGCAAGGGTTGGTGCTCTGTCTGCACTGACTCGGGCCAAGTCCGGGATATCTGATCTTGATCCAGAAGACATTGGAAATGGCTATCCCAGCCAAATATAAGATCGGTCAGATTTTGACAATGACGCCCTAAGGGCTTTGACAAAGGAAATGCATCCACTTGCAAGTAAACTAGCTGAAGAGACTAATTTGTCTTTCCACCGGTCGATTTATGACGCAGACAACAAACGGATTGATGCATCTGTATATGATGTGCAAAATCTTATCCCACCAATCCGTAAGCATACTTATGCCCCTAATGTTGAACCGTCCGATCTTATAAGCGTTGAAGCTGTCTTCCGAGCTTTATCTGGGATTGACTGGGCAACCATTGACTTCCAGCCACTGGGTGGGGAGGCGGAGGGTGAACCGGTGCAGGATGATCCCCAATCTTGAGCTCATCCTGAGGAAGAATCATAATACGGAGGCCAGTTTAGCTTCCGCATACCGAGATATCAGTGATAAACAATTATTATTTTGGGTGTCTGCTGCCTTGTAATAGGCTAGTTTAAACACTTGGTTTGCTATGCCATCATGCATAGTCACTTTGCCTGATACTATTAGTCTGTCATGATATGCATTCTCTGCTTATAATCCTTAGTAGCTTTATGCAATTCTGTTTCTGCATATAAGAAACTAAAATTGTCCTGGCGGTTTACCGCCGGACGGGTCATAATACCCAATGATAAAGCCAGGGTTTATAACCAAGGCTGTATTGATCAAGAATAATTAAATATGAAATATATCATACCTGTGACATTGAATCACATTGTTGATTTATCAACTTTATTGTAGTAAGGGTGATAACCCAAATCTTCAATGCGGATAACTCCCACCATGCTGTGCTGGTTTACAATGAAGCCATACCGGGTTATAATAACACCGGATGATCATACTGGCGACTTATAGTCAAAGCCAGACCGGGTTATCAAACACCGGTTTATAATTGATTATGTACTGACAACTTATAGTTGAAAGCCAAGCCGGGTCAACTGACACCGGTCATCTTATAAGTTTGCAGTTGGCAACTCAAAAAAAAAAATAGTCCGGGTTAGCAAGCACCGGATTGAATATAAACCTCATTGAAATATACATCAAAAAGAAAGATTTGCGAATAAAATGTTCAAAAAGGCGATGCTTTTCATGGGCTAACAGGCCACCGAGTTAAACCATTTTACAAAGCCTTTTAACATGGACCTCACATTAACCAATCGTCGTTTTAACGTTGAAAAGTTTAGGGTCTGTATAAGATTGACTTGTCAAACGTTCGGCGGGTCATACGAGGATTACCTGGGCGGAGTGACTTACTTTATGAAGGCAGGTTAACCCGGGGTTTTAGGTGAATACACCTGGCTTCCAATCTTGGCTTTTATAGCCTATTGCAAGGCGTAGATTCTTTGTTCTTGTAGAAGAAAAGATCCCCCAAGCAACATTGTGAGCTGTGCTCAATGGGCGCCTATGTTTGAGTTATGCTTTGCAAAAAACTCTCTTTAACTCCTTAGAATATTGGGTATTAAGCCCCCAAGCTTATGGTTGAGCTGTGCTCTTTTTCCTTTTTTTGTAGCTTTATCAGCCGGATCAATGGACAATCAGAACTCCGCTTTATAAGCAGAAGCCCCCATGTAACCAAGAAATACTTTTAAGAAGAACGGCAGAGGCCCCGCTTTGGCAAGGATGCCGGTTTATTTATTGATCTATATATATACATTTAAAAAATATGTACATGAAAGGAGCCTATGGCTCAGGTGTAGTAAGGCCGAAGATGAGAAATATTCCACGGCCGGTGGGTCTCCTCCTCCGACTTGCGTGAGTCTTTGAGCTCTCGAACATCAATAAGTTAGTATGACCCATTGTTCAGATTCTTGCTGACCACAAAGGGCCCTTCCCAAGGTGGGGATAACTTGTGCATGTCGGTCTGATCTTGGATAAGCCAGAGCACTAAGTTGCCTTCCTGAAAAGCTCTGGTTTTAACCCGACGGCTGTGATAACGCCGCAGGTCTTGCTGATAAATTGCCGAACGAGCTGCCACTATTTCCCGTTTCTCATCTAACAGGTCCAATGCATCCTGGCACGCTCTTTCATTATCCGCTTCAACCTAAGCTGCCACTCGGGGCGAATCATGGCGAATATCACTTGGGAGATGTGCTTCTGCTCCATAAACCATGAAGAACGGTGTATAACCCGTAGATCTATCGGGGGTGGTATTAATGCTCCACAACACAGAAGAAAACTCTTCCACCCAACAACCTGGCGTCCTCTGCAAAGGGACCATAAGCCGGGGCTTGATGCCTTTCATGATTTCTTGATTAGCTCTCTCCCCTTGACCATTAGACTGGGGATGAGCCACTGATGACACGTCAAGCCGGATGTGCTCACGTTGACAGAACTCTTCCATAGCCCCCTTGGAGTGGTTCGTGCCATTACCTTTTATGATGTTGTGTGGAAAGCCAAAGTGGAAAATCACCTTTTTCATGAATTGAACCGTCGTGGCTGCATCACACTAGTTAACTGGCTCTGCCTCCACCCACTTGGTGAATTTATCAATCGCCACCAGAAGGTGGGTCTTCTTATCCTTGGACCTCTTAAAAGGCCCAACCATATCCACCCCCAAGTTGCAAATGGCCAGGTGATTGGAATCATCCTCAATTCCTGGGCTGGAACGTGGGCTCGGCATGAAAACTTCTGACAACCATCACACTTCCTAAAAAGATCCTCAGCATCAGCATGAGCTGTCAACCAGTAAAAACTGTGCCGGAAAGCCTTAGCCACAAGGGATTTTGAACCGGTGTGATGATCTCAATCCCCTTCGTGGATCTCACGCAAAATCTCACAACCTTCTTCAGGAGAAATGTAGCGCCGAAACGCCCCCGAGACACTGCAGTGATGTAACTCGTCATTGACAATAGTCATGGACTTGGACCGCCAGATTATCTGTCTGGCTAAAACTTCGTCCTCGGGTAACTCGCCCCAGGTCATATACGCCAAGTAGGGCACCGTCCAATCAGGGATAGCATGAAGAACCGCCACCAATTGAGCCTTCGGGTCGGGAACAGCAAGATCCTCCTCTTTTGGTATTTTTACCGACGGGTTATGCAGAATGTCAAGAAAGACATTGGGCAGCACCAGTTTAAGCTGAGACCCGAGCTGGCTTAAAGCGTCCGCTGCTTCATTCTTGCGCCAATCAATGTGCTCGACCTGGTGACCCTTGAAGTGACCAGCAATGATATCCACCTAATGCCGATAAGCCGCCATGAGTGGATACTTAGAATCCCAAGTACCAGACACTTGCTGAGCCACTAAATCGGAGTCGCCGAAGCAATGTACCCGGATTAAGTTCATCTCCTTAGCCATCCGAAGACTGTGGAGCAAGGCCTGATACTCAGCTACATTGTTAGTACGGGGAAACATCAAGCAAAGAACATAACAAATATTGTCACCTCGAGGGGAAGTAAGAACCACTCCAGCCCCCGAGCCCTCCAATTGCCTGGACCCGTCAAAGTGGATAGTCCAGTATGTATTATCCGGTTTATCCTCCGGTGCCTACATCTCTGTCCAGTCATTGATGAAATCCATGAGTGCTTGAGATTTGATGGCCGTATGAGGCATATAATTTAACCCGTGAGGTCCAACCTCGATAGCCCACTTAGCAACCCGGCCAGTTGCCTCTCTGTTCTGGATGATATCTCTGAAGGGTGCTAAACTAACCACAGTGATAGGATGGCCCTGAAAGTATTGCTTAAGCTTCTGGCTCGCCATAAAAACTCCATACACCAGCTTCTGCCAATGTGGATATCTCTGCTTGGACTGAATAAGAACCTCACTGATATAATAAACCGGCCGTTGAACCGGATACTGCTTACCGTCCTCCTTGCACTCCAACACAATAGCCACGCTAATAGCCCGGGCGTTAGCAGCCACATATAACAGTAATGGTTCCTTATCAATGGGGGCAGCAAGAACCGACGCCTCGGCTAACTGCTTCTTCAGATCCTCAAACGCCGCATTAGTAGCATCACTCCAGACAAAGTTGTGTGTCTTTTTCATCATCTGATATAGAGCGATGGCCTTCTCTCCCGACCTGCTGATAAACCGGCTTAGCGCTGCAATACGACCCGCCAGACGTTGAACATCACTGATACACGCCGGTTTACCCAGGGACGTAATAGCCTTTATATTTTCCGGATTAGCTTCAATGCCCCTGTTAGACACCAGAAAACCCAAGAGCTTGCCTGCCGGTACACCAAAAACACACTTGGCTAGATTAAGAATCATTTTATAAATTCAGAGATTATCAAAGGATTCCTTCAAATCAGCTATTAATGTTTCTGGTTTCCTGGATTTCACCACGATATCATCCACATAAGCATGAACATTGCGCCCAATCTGATTATGAAGACAATTCTGCACACATCGCTGATAAGTCGCCTGTGCACTCTTGAGCCCAAAGGGCATAGATACATAGCACAAGGCTCGAAAGGGAGTTATAAAAGTTGTCTTCTCCTGGTCCTTAACTGCCATTTTGATCTGATGATAACCGGAATAAGCATCCAGAAAACTCAAATGCTCACAACCCACCGTAGCATCAATAATTTGATCAATACGAGGGAGAGCAAAGGGATCAGTCGGACAAGCCTTGTTCAAGTTTGTGTAATCCACACACATACGCCAAGTGCCGTTCTTCTTAAGAACCAGCACCGGGTTAGCCAACCACTCAGGATGAAAAACCTCCACAATAAACCCTACTGCCAAGAGAAAGGCTACTTCCTCACCAATGGCCTTGCGTCTCTCTTCATTGAAGCGGCAGAGAAACTGCTTGACCGGTTTAAACTTTGGATCGATATTAAGAGTGTGCTCAATGAGTTCCCTCGGTACACCTAGCATATCAGAAGGTTTCCTTGCAAAGATGTCCCGGTTCTCACGGGTGAACTGGATGAGCGCGCTTTCCTATTTTGGATCCAGGTTAGCACCGATGCTGAACTGCTTGGATGAATTGCTAGGAACAAAATCAACCAACTTAGTCTCATCAGCCGACTTAAACTTCAAGGCTGGATCATGCTCCATAGTTGGCTTTTTCAAGGAAGTCATGTCTGCCGGATCAACATTGTCTTCATAGAATTTAAACTCCTCTATTGCACAAACTGACTCAGCATAAGCCGTATCACCTTCTTCACATTCCAGAGCGATATTTCGGCTTCCATGTACTGTGATGGTCCCCTTATGACCCGACATCTTGAGCTACAGATAAACATAAAACAGGGCCTTGCCATGAACTTAGCATAAGCCGGCCGTCCAAACAGGGCATGGTACGGGCTCTTGATATTCACCACTTCAAAAGTCAATGTCTCTGACCTCGAATCATGATCATCTCCAAAAGCAACATCCAAAGCTATCTTACCGACCGGATAGGCCAATTTACCAGGCACGACACCATGGAAAATGGTGTTCGACGGTTTAAGATTCTTATCTGTCAACCCCATATGACGAAAGGCTTCATAATACAAGATGTTGATACTGCTCCCTCCATCCATGAGAACCTTGGTGAACTTATAACCTCGAACCTGAGGCGCCACCACCCACGCCAGATGACCCGGATTATCAACCCGGGGTGGATGATCCTCTTGACTCCACACAATAGGCTGTTCAGACCAGCGCAGGTAACGGGGCATCGTCTGTTCAACAGAGTTTACTGCCCTTTTCTGAAGCTTCTGATCGCGCTTGCACAAGCTAGTGGTGAAGACATGATACTGCCCACTATTCAACTTCTTCGGGTGGCTCTGATAACCCGACTGTTGATGCTACTGATTCCCCTGTTGATTATAACCTCCTTGGTTTCCCTGATTGCCTTCATTGCCATGTCCACCTTGATTACCTTGAAATCCTGAACCGGAATTACCTCCAACATAACTCGGCCCGTGAGACCCGGGACCTGAACTGCTGGACGGTCCATTATCATATCAGAAAAGATCCGAGTTTTTGAACTCCCGCATAATAAAGCAATCCTTCCAGAGGTGTGTAGCTGGCTTCTCTCGCGTCCCGTGCCTCGGGCAAGGCTGATTTAACAAGCGCTCAAAATTGACACCTGATCCTCCACTCCGCGGGGAGGTCTACCTTTACGATGCTGGCCATTGTCCTGCGCATTGGTGTTAGCCACAAAATCGGAGTTACTATCCGCTTTATGCTTACCATTGTTCCCATGGCCCGCGTGGTTATGTTGCTGCCCTTTCACACCGCCGTTCTTCTTTCCCTTCCCCGGCTTCTCATCGTCAGACTCGGGATCCTTGGTGCTATCAGAATCAGCATACTTAACTAGAGCTGCCATAAGTGTTCCCATGTCATTGCAGTGATGCTTGAGTCGTCCCAATTTCAGCTTCAGCGGCTTAAACCGGCAATTGCTCTCCAATGTTATGGCTGCTGAATCAGCATTGATGTGGTCCGATGAATGCAAGATCTCCGAAACCCGGCGCACCCAATGAGTTGTCGATTTGCCTTCTTCTTGAACACAGGCGGCCAGGTCCACAATTAACATGGGTTGATTGCACGTGTCCTTGAAATTCGTTATAAACCGGGCCTTCAACTCAGCCCATGACCCAGTGGAGTTAGCCGGCAAACTTTTCAGCCAAGTGCGTGCCATTCCATCCAACATCATGGTGAAGTATTTAGCGCATGCCGCCTCATCCATATCCAGCATCTCCATTGCCATCTCGTAACTTTCGACCCATGACCCGAGGGTTAAATCAGCAGTGTAATTGGGCACCTTACGTGGGCCCTTGAAATCCTTTGGCAGCCGCACATTGCGTAGGGCCGGGGTGAGACACGACACCCCCAAGAGCTGAAAGCAAGACCTCATTCCTGACGTCGTCGGACGAACCGAAGTAAGCTGTGCTGCTAACTCGGCTTCTCGACGCGCTCTACCATTGTCCACCATGTCTTGAGCGTTTTCACCACCGCGCGCCGGATTAGGCCCTCGTGGGGCGTCACGGTTCCGCGCACTGCTCGACACAGCCGGTTCATCAATGTGCCTCCTGTAACTCCTGCTCGGGCGAGGGGTTGAATGAATTCTATCTCGACTATACGAATAAGCCTACTGCTGATCCATAGCCGTTTGAAGGAGATCTCTGGCCCGCCGTGTCTCAACCACTGCTGGAGACTCGCCCTCCATTGGAATAGCTGCCAATCGTGATGCCGCAGCGATCATGTTATGCAAAGGGGTGGAGAAGTGACCCGGTGGTGTCGGCATGTACTGAGGCTGGTCAAGGTTCCGACGAGGCGGGTCCATTGCCCGTTGTTGATCTGGTGCTCCTGTCCCTGGTGCTTCAACCCGGTTCACCGCTGCCGGATTACTGGGTCCTGGTCCTGGTGTGTTGAAGAGATTCATTGCTTCATAAACCGGCGGCAGACAAGACTGATGCCTCCTCCTCAACACGTCGTTCGAAGCATTCTGATCCAGCATGAGCCGATAATTCTCTGCCTGAACCCGCTGTGACTGGGCATCTAAAGCGGCGCGCTCATCAGCCATCCTGGTTTCCTTAGCTGCCAAGTCCTCTTTGGCCTGAGTTATCTGATCTCGAAGCTTTGTGACCTTTGCGTTATGCTGATCGTGAGTCTCCGGGGCCACCACTGTGGTCAACAGTGTCGTCCAGGCGTCTAATAAACCGGACAGAACTTGAGCCGGCCGGCGCGCAGGGCCTCCTGCCTCGGCTACCGATCCGGAAATCATTGCTGCTGCAGTTGAGGATTATAACGTGGGCTACGTACCGGCCATGAAGATCGCAACCCGGCTTGGTGGTTCAAGGGGGTCCGGAATACTGTCACCATCAGAACAGCCCCCCAAACCGTCCATCTTGTAGTTGGTACAGTGACTCGGTATCACCGGTGGATGATTCGCCATCAGAATAAATGACCGTCTCACCATCGGACACCGGTTCAGACTCCGCACCGTTAATGAATCCTACGAACGCACGCTTCATGGCAGGCTGAACCCGGGTAGGGCTTGCATGCTGAGCCGTCTCGATGAGGTCAGTGCAGATGTCCGGCTTAGAGCCTGGTTTACCTATCTTGCTGATGAAGACATGAATTCCTCCTAAGGGGACCCGGTACCCGTACTCGATTGAGCCGGTGTCGGGGCCCCAGCCTGAGTCGTGGATGTAGAGCTTGCCGCGATGACTCTTGGTCATCCGGCCCACTGCGTATCCCTTGAGTCCTTCAAAGTTTCCCTTTAAGAACTTGAAAACCATCGTGCGATAGCCCCACGGTGGGCGCCAACTATCGTGGAATTATCACGTCAGATGTCCTAGTGTGAGGACTTAGTTGTGGAGCCATCGCAACAAGATTAGCTTAAAGGGTTTAAACCAGACAAAGGACACATGAAGTTTATACTGGTTCGGCCCCTTGCGGTGAAGGTAAAAGCCTATGATCTAGTTGTGGTGGAATTGATGGGGTCTTGATGATCAGGGAGCAAATCCGCTTTACCTGGCCCTTGAGTTGTTGTTTTTCTTGTCCTTAAACCACCGCCGGGTCGTCCCTTTATAACACAGGTTGACGCCTGGTGGTTTATAGAATCCCGAGGCCGGCTCATACACGTGTCTGGCTCGGTTTCTACCTTTTCCTATCTTTAATACAAGTTACATATCTCATGGAGGTTTATGTCTATGGGTCCTAATCCGCCTTTGGGCTCTAGGCCTTTAAGTCTCTGTAGTAACGCGCCATACTCCTTGCCTTCATGGGCTTCAATACGGATGACTCCTTATGAGTATAAACCGGCCCCTCCTGGGTGGTTTATACTTAGTAGGTATATCCCCAACAAAGAGCATGTAGAAATTTAGAGTGATGGTAACAACCAGTGGATGGATCCAAAAATGATGATAACAGGCTGATGATTGCTTTAATTTAATAAAAATACAGATGATGATTGCTTTACTATTTGTTTCCCACCCAAGATGAACAACATAGGCATACCCTAGGTGAACCAAATATTAGACAGACATACTATTCATTGTTGCCTCGATATGTGCCCCACAACTAATTTAGAACTCACGTTTGAACATTAATTTGGACCTAACTTGGAGTCCAAGAGGTGAATAGGATGATAAAGTAGCAGGTAATTTTAAGCAATGCATAACATAAGCAGAAACAAAAGAGTGCGACCTCTCTTATGGACTCGTGTACTCCTCGGGTTCATCTGCTAAGTCGATGATGGTGTTGCGGTTGCGGTGGGTGCTGGAGGCAGGGAAGGAGATGTGAGGCGGCGAAAGTCGGCCAGGAGTCGTGATGTCTGGTTTGGTGGATGCTTCTGTCGATGGAGCAGCTCAGGTGAGGTGGACGACGTCGCGGCAGGAGCAGGACAAACCACACAAGTTCCCTTCGACACCTACCTGTAACTGAAGTAATTCTGTAAGGGCTCATTTGGCTTGCATGATTCTAAAAATGTAGGGATAGGAAAAACACCGTAATAGGATAGGAATGCACATGGTAAATAGAGCATCTGTAAACACATGCTTTCTGTCAACTTGGGTGTTTGGTTTACAGGAATTGGAAGAGTAGAGGAATGCAAAGAAACATTGCCAAAATAAAGTGAAACCATATGAAAGCATGTACAGTTAGAATGTTATTCTACCACTAATGCACTTGGTCTTGTTTTCATGCATAGGATTTTGAAAAGTAGGTCCAGGTGGATATTTTGCTTCATTCCTTTCAACAAAATGCATGAATAATTGAATAGTAGAGTGCCATTGGAAAATTCCCTATTGCTATGTTTTTCCGTTGAACCAAAATAGCCCTAATGGATCGACATGAATGTATAGTAATAAGTGATGTAACAAGTGTATAACCTCTTTGCCGTAGTCGTGTATACCTCAGCATCATTGGGTTGGTCGGTGAAGCAGTTGATGCAGAGCTGGCTACGGAGGTGTGGAGGAAGATCTGAGGAATCTGTAGACGGCGTCTAGGGCACTACTCTGTTGTGATGGATCGTTCTGTCGTTGGAGCAGCTCCGGTGAGCCATAAGACGTCAAGGCTGAAGCAGCACAAGACAGACATCTTCAATCTCAAGTGGAATTCCAATAGCATCTCCAATAGATGATGTAAAATAGATGTAAAATTTACATCACCAAAAACCACATGACTACAATAGATGAGGTAAAAATTGTTGACTCTGAACTTAACTGTCAAAACTGAAATTTACTGTGGAATCTGAATGTTACTGTCGAAACTGAACGCAATGGTAGCAGAGAGGCACTTGACATGTGGTTTAGGGAGGGCCTGCAGTTCATCTTCAACCTACACCGCCCTGAGCCGCCAGCCACACCTGGCCGAACCGCTGGCCCCAGCGCCGCCTCGCCGCCCCGAAATAACTCCCCACCGCCGGTCCGTCGCCACCCCGGCCAGCCCTCTAGGCCCCACGCCCCCACTCTAAACCCTAAGATAGATAGTGGGGTACCTCTCCGGTGAGCCCCTGTCCCCGCTGCGGGTGGTTCTTCGTTAACTCCCTCGAGCCCCCCCAACCCCTGAAAATCGACTGACCCAAAAGTCAATTCAGTCAACTGAAGGGTGGCTAAATCAGAGCAGAGCAGCAGCACGAGCGAGAGCCGAAGCTGCAGCAGGTGGGCGAGCGAGCGATCGAGCGAGAGCCTGAGCAGTAGCAGCAGATCCGGCTGGTATGGGCGCCGTCGCCAAATGGGCCTCGCACTGGGGGAGAGCCGCCGTGGAGATGTCTCCCACGGCGCCGGCTTCAAGGTAGCCGCTCCATGGGGGTGCGGGATGGAGCACCGCTGGCGCCGGGAGGTCGAGTTAAGGAGAAGGTGCAATGCGATGAGTGTACAACCTCTTTGGTGGCGCCGAGTAGGCCTCGTCTTCGTCCGAGGAGTCGGTGAGGACGTTGTGGTTCCGGTGGAGCAGGCTAAGGCGGCACTGTAGGGATGGAGCAGCTGCAATAGACGAGGCGATCGTCGGAGCAGCTCCTTGGAGGTGGAGGACGGGGCGGCTGAACTGACGGGACGATGAGATGGACGACGGATCCTCATCCGGGGAGGTGGACGAGGGACGTCGAGCTGTTGTGGTGGACGACGTCATCGAGGAAGAAGCTCCGGCTGGGTAGCGGTGAGGTGGCAGACGGAGGAGGGTGGGGTTTCACAGCTGGATTTCGAATGGCGAAAAGGGGGCGATGGGAGGGGGTGAACCATGACTTAGGGACGCGCTTGTCCAAAATGTATGGTGTGTTACAAAAGTACCCCCCACCGATTTGAACTAGTGGCCCTTTCAGGTCAGGGTTAGAAGGGGGATGTCGTGTGTCGGGATTTGGCAGCTAGAGGGAATTTTTGCGCACGTGGTAATTTCGGGATAGCAAGGCGCGGGTTGTGAAGGCGCCAGTTTTGGGAGCACGATCTGAATTTTTGGGATATAACAAGGCGCGGGTTGAATTTTAGGGACAAGCCTAACATGTAGTAATATTGTACTTGTACGTACCACATCAATTCGCACTTCCCTCAACCAAAAAGAAAATGAAAAAAATAAAACTATTCACACCACACAAAGAGAGAGTCTTGCTCCGTTTTACTATACAAATGCTATTCAAAATTACTCCCTCCTTCCATCTATATAGGGCCTAATGCGTTTTTCGATGTTAACTTTGACCAAATATTAGAGCAATAATATATGACATGCAACTTACACAAAGCACACCATTAAATTTGTCTATGAAAGGTGTCACATCCCTAGTTCTGGCCTGACCTATGCTAGCTAGTCATGTGTGCATCATGTTTAAATTCCATTTAAATTTGAAATGGGGATTGTGAAACCCTCAGAATCATTTTTTGGAAATGACCCAAATACAAATTGCTCCAAAAAGGTCCAAGAAAATGCTCATGTTGCTCTCTGAAAATATTGGACAGAGATAAAAATCAAACCAATATTTTTAGGAGCCCATAAGTATTTATTTTGGGCATTTGGAATTAATGCATAAATACTTGCATTGGAAATATATTAGTTATATATATTAATATATGTCCAAAAATTATGCCACTTGTTGGGGAGCTCTGGAATAATGTCATTAGTTCCTACAAAAATTGGCATAAGGTAACAAATTGATTTAGTATTAAAACTAAATCAAAAACAAATTGCAGAAATAGAAAAAAATAAAACAGAACAAAATAAAAGAGAGAAGGCCACCTGGGCCACTTACCTGGCGCCACTTACCTGGCCCAGCCCCATTTGGCCGGCCCAGCCCACCTCCTCCCCCTTGTCTTCTTCCTCCTCTGCCAGGAGGACGAACAGAGGCGTGGCGCGCGCCCGAGAGGCCTCGGCCACCTCCTGCTTCCCCCCTGGCCACCTCCTGCCTGGTTGCCTTCCTCCTCGACGCCCGGAGACGCCACGCCACCCCCTCGGACCCCTTTCACACTTCCTCGAGGCCCCGCCCCTCTGCTCTTTCTCTCTCGCCCGAACCCGAACGCAGCCGTCGCCGCCGACGAGAACCACCGCGGCCATGGACTCTCCCTCGTTCCCTTAAGCATCCCAGAGGTTCCGCCTCGACCCCCTCTCCCTCTCCACCAACCCACGGCCCTCCGGAAGCCCTGCAACGCCGCCACCATCGCCGTTCCGTCGCCGGCCACCGAAGCTCCCCTCCGTCGATTCGCCGGACCCCGTGCCTCCCCTGCCTCGCCAGCAGCACCAGAAGAACCGCGGTGAGCCGCTGCATCGTTTCCCCCATGCCTCGTTGCCTAATTCGCCCCCTAGCCGCTCCCTCCACCGGAGCCGAGACGCTCCGCCGCACGGGCTCGTCGCCGGTGAAGCCCCGGTGACCAAATGGCCCCGCGCGTGCGTCCGTTGCACTCGCAACGACCCGTGGAGCAACGCTAGCGTGGCAGCTAGCTTGTTTGCAAGCCGCAGCGCTAACCCCGCACCCACCCGAGCTCCGGCCGCCGCCTCGGGCTCCATTCCGACGAACCCCGGCCACCCCACGCCCTCTCGAGGGTCCCCCTAGATGCGCGGGAGCGCGGGCTACCCCCTGGTGCCCTCAGCGCGACCAGCCGCGGGCTGTAGCGCCGTCCCGAGCAACTCCGGCGAGGTCTCGCCGTCGCCGTGGCCGCCGGCGTCACTAGCTGACGTGGCGCTAATTTAGTTAGCACTAATGACCACGCTAAACACCCCCCACAGACACTGACAGCGGGCCCCGTAGCGGGTCAAAGCCCGAGTCAACGCAGGATTAGCCCCCGTGTCACTGACGTGTGGACCCCACACGTCAGGTTTGACCCTGACCGGCCCCTGTTGACTTGCTGACGTCATGCTGACGCAGTAAAGTATTTCTGGAATTAAATAAATTAGGAAATGATTTATAATTCCAGAAAATTGTATAAACTTCAATAAATCATAGAAAATTAACCGTAACTCCAAATTAAATAATTTATATATGAAAAATTATCAGAAAAATTCAAGGAATCCATCTGTACCATTTTCATGCATGTTAGAACAACTTATCACTACTTTTTAGGGCAAATGAAGTGAATGACATTTAAATAACCACATATGAAGTTTGAAATTGAATCTTGGATTCAAACCAACTTCATTTAACCTGGTTTTAGGTGCATTGGCCCAAAACACATTCATATTGCCATGTCATAGCATGCATCATATTGTGCATTGCATTGATCGTGTTTTTCTGTATTTGCCGGTAATTGTCCCCTCTCGATAGACGTGTATCGATGATGTGATCGTTGACACTGATGAAGACTCAATGCTATCTTCAGAAGTGCCAGGCAAGCAAAACCCCCTTGTTCATTCCGATACAATCCTACTCTCTCGCTCCTGCTCTCTTTTAATGCATTAGGACAACACCGATTTATCTGTCACTTGCTGCGGTAGCTGAACCCCTTTATCCTTTGCATGACCTGTCATTGCCACAGTAAATAGATGAAACCCACTAGCATGAGTAGGAGTTGTTTGAGCCCTGTTGTGCCTACTCATTCTTGCTTGTTTGTCATGCCTGCTACTGCTTAGAGTTGAGTCAGGTCTGATTCATCAGGGATGAATCAGAGGTGTGTGAACATGTTCTACTGTGTGTGAGCTAAGTGTGTGAACACGATTTGGTAAAGGTAGCGGTGAGAGGCCATGTAGGAGTACATGGTGGGTTGTCTCATTGTAGCCGTCCTTAGGAACTGAGTTCTGTGTTTGTGATCCATGATTCAGCTACTACCATACATTGGGCCCTGAAATATGACCCCGCTCGACTTCTTATTCACCCTAGTCCTCTGTCCAGGAGTTGCAAGTAGTTTCTGGTGTTTGTAGCTTACTGGAGGCCGTGGACAGCGCTGACCGTAGGGGTGGGCTGTGATGCGGTAGGTACGTGGACGGGTAAACCGGGCGCCCGTTTGGTGTCACGGAACCCTGTTCACATCGTTTGGGGCTGTGAGCGAAACTCCGGCCGGATCTCCTCATGGATGGAACCCGAATAGGCGATAAACCTGGACTAGAGACTTGAGTGTTTAGGTAGGTCGTGGTCTACACCCACGTCGGCTTTCGCTTGAAGTCTGCCGAGCACATGTCGTGTGCAGACGCTAAGTGGTGGAAACATGTATGAAGAAGTACACCCCTGCAGGGTTAACATCATCTATTCGAATAGCCGTGTCCGCGGAAAAGGACTTCTGGGTTGCTTATATCAGTTCATAGACAAGTGAAAGTGGATACTCTAAAATACGCAAGATAAGCGTGAGTGCTATGGATGGCATTCTCGTAGGGAGACGGGAGCGGATCCATAGTGGTGTATTGATATGGTGAATATGTGGACTTGTGTGCGCCACCTCAAAAGAGTTACTCGCAGTCGTAGTTTAGGATAGCCACCGAGTCAAAGCTGGCTTGCTGCAGTTAAACCCCACCATCCCTTTGTTGATAATGATGCATATGTAGTTAGTTCTGATGTAAGTCTTGTTGGGTACATTTGTACTCACGTTTGCCTATTTTATGTTTTTGCAGAGAGACTTCGGTCTCACTAGTAGTTTCGCATGGACTTCGACGTTTAGCTTGTTACCTCAGCTACGATCTTGTGCCCTCGGCAGGATTTGATAGATAGTCAGGCTTCTCAGCCTTTTTCATTTATAGATGTCTGTACTCAGACATGATAGCTTCCGCTTGTGCTTTGATTTGTATGCTCTGATTGTTGGGTCATGAGACCCATGTTTGTAATATCTCGCTCCTCGGAGCCTATTGAATAAATTACTTGAGTCGTAGAGTCATGTTGTGATGCCATGTTGTATATGCACATATCGAGCATATTGTGTGTATGTTATTGAAATGCTTGGTATGTGTGGGATCTGACCATCTAGTTGTTTATCTTTAGTAGCCTCTCTTACGGGGAAATGTCTCCTAGTGTTTCCACCGAGCCATGGTAGCTTGCTACTGCTCCGGAACACTTAGGCTGGCCGGCATGTGTCCTTCTTCGTTCCTGTGTCTGTCCCTTCGGGGAAATGTCACGCGATGAATACCGGAGTCCTGTTAGCCCGCTACAGCCCGGTTCACCGGAGTCCTGCTAGCCCAGTGCTACAGCCTGGATTCACTCGCTGATGACCGACATGTTCGATGCTGGGTCATGGATGCTTGTCCCTGTAAGTCTGTGCCACTTTGGGTTTACGACTAGTCATGTCAGCCCGAGCTCCTTATCATATGGATGCTAGCGACACTGTCATATACGTGTGCCAAAAGGCGCAAACGGTCCCGGGCTAAGGTAAGGCGACACCCGTGGGAATACCGTGCGTGAGGCCGCAAAGTGATATGAGGTGTTACATGCTAGATCGATGTGGCATTGAGTCGGGGTCCTGACAGCGTTGGTATCAGAGCTTGACTGCCTGTAGGATTACCAAGCCAAACTGGTCGAAGTTGAGTCTAGAAATTCTTTAGTTATATAAGGGAATTGATTGTGGGATGGAACGTAAGGCTCTTTTACTCCTTATACCTCATGGCCTTCTGATCTGAGTCATCATCTTCTCTTCTACGGGGGTTAAGGAACTAGGCTATCTCCTCTTTCCATCAGGATCACGTATTACTAGTCCGTAGACTTATAAGATTGTTGATTCAAGCCCCAGTTCAGTTCCTACTACCTCCGTATGTTAATTGTTGATCCCGCAACCTTGATATTGTGCTTCTGAGTGGTTATGCCACCATTTTTGTGAATGTCTCAAATCTCTTCTAAGCATTTACAGCCGTTATGCTGTCCGAGTCATTCCAGGTTTCTAAATAGTCTGATGCATTTGCAAAATCCTTTTCCTCTGGTTTCGATGCTCCTTTATGCCAGCTCAATCACACTAATTGTTGAGTTGAGGTATTCTATTGCCTTGACATTATGTTGGAGTTACTATTATGGCCCTAGGTGTTTAGGGAGTCACCTAGTAATCTAGCAATGTTTTGTGATCCCAGTGTGATGATTCTGGCTTTTATTCTCGAAAGCATCCCATGATGCCACTTAGTAGTAGGTATTCTACTCCTTGGGCTTTGAACCCGAGATACACTCTACTTACTTCATGTTGATAGTGTTGATAGTTCCTTTAGGATATTAGTAACCTTTGCGATAGTCCTCGAAGTCCGTGGTATCTTCTTCTTCCAAATACCATGAACTACTTATGTCAGAAGTTCCTCGTTGAACTGAACGATCACAGCCAGAGTGCTCTTGATGAGTTCTCCATTATATGTTATGGCTCTGCCAGTTCTACTTTTCTGCATGGGTTATCCGGAAGAATTATGTTGAACTTGGATCGACATACTAATCTATGCATCCACAACTCAGAAAGTTATATGTTCCTTTGAGTTGTCCCTCTTTAGTTGTCTACTGACCCTCGTCTATCAATTGATAGTCAAGAGTATGCGTGCAATCGTTCATCGATACCTATTACTCTTGTGGTCCATCAAGCCATTCTATTCCGGAATGACTAGGAGAAACAAACTCCAGTACCTCTTCCATATCCAGGATTGGGTCAAAGAAGTTGTGCTCCGCAGATCAAAATGCCAATCCAGCTTTTGCTCTGTTCTACCTTGGAGTATTACCCCCTTTATGTCAGAATTGTCATGAGAACTGCACCAACTCTCATGAATTTTGACGTAGTGATACTTCTCACCATCATTAGTCATTCCTCGGCCCTCGTGTTAATGCAACCGGAATACCGACAAATGAATTGTGATGTGTGAAATCAATACTCCCAGCAACCTCGTTGCTTGGTAGTTAAAGGACAATAATTTCATTCTTAGCGTGTTGGTTTTGAATCATCATTCTAAGGTTGATCATGCTACCTAGTCCATTCTCCTGGTTCACTCCTCGATCGATGAGTTAGGATTATTTCAAATCCTTGCTCTATTGATCATATCGTCTTGCCCTGAAAAGCGAGATTGTTCTCGAGCTTAGTAACATACCGGTGGTTCGTGATTTTCTGAATGTCTTCTCGGAAGTATCACCAGGTCGTCACCTGACCGTTATGTTGAGCCCGTGATCAAGTTGGTTTCTTATGAACCACCTTCTTTCCAAGAATCGGTGTTAAATATCCCTGAGCTAGTTGGTTAAGCTGGACATCAACTTGGAGAGTTGGAAGATAAAAGCTTGTCTGACTTAGTTCGTTCTAAAGGGATATTATTGTGTAGTGTGTGTTGAAGAAAGATGATATCTTCATCGATTGGTCCCTGTGATCAGTTGTTGGACCTATTGTCTTATCAATCCTTTGATTTGAGTGTGGGCCATCGTCAAATCAAATCATTACCAATGATGCTCGTAATGTTGTCTTATTCGTGGTTGATCCCTCGAGCATACACCATTACATCTTTGGTCTGACCAATGCTATCACCGTGTTCACTTAACTATGGAATTCCTTTTAAAAGGAAACCCGGATGAATTGTTGTTGAGCCCATTAACAACATCCTTATCTCCTCCATGTTTTTGTTGAGCATTAAGCTAGTGTTGGAAATTTTTGAAAGCATTTGTTCATGCTAGCTCATGAAGCATATGTTTGGATGAAGGTAGTGACTTCCTTTAATTCATGCGCATCTGATGCAAGTTGCCGCCGTGGATTCGAGAAAGTCAATGTTGCTTTCTTTGGAATCATTCCAAATCAGTCATGCACACGTGCGAAGTATTCTATGGTCTGGAGACTTGCAACCTTCATTCCATATGTGTATCCTAACACACCAAGCCACTGACTGATGTGTTCAAGGAGAAGGAGTTTCTTCATAAGAGCTAATCCGGACTTATGTAAGGACTTCGATACCCTCGTTGATGGTTCCCCCTCCTGAACTCGGTAGTGTTTTATTATAAGACTACTTTGTGGTCATGCTTGTCTGGGACAACGTGTTCACATGTTTGTAGCGGAACCAGCTCATGTTTTGGAGCTTGCTATCGTAGATCATTCCCCGAGAATCTCGCAACGTCATCTCGTCGATTTGTGTTGCAAACTTTCATTTTTCTTCCTAGACTCGATGAGTCTGGAATATCCTGACACCAACCAGATCTGAATCTCAGGCAGATATGATGGTTGGAACTTTTCCCCAAGAACTATAATATTGGCTCCTCGATAACTGGTAAAGTGGATGTCGTGGCCAGCACCACCCAGCCGAAAGACCTATTATTGTAGTATCTTGATTGAAGAAGTTGGCCACCTCCCCATAAGGATTTCGTAGGATTTACCTCCGTAACTGTTCCTTATGGATTCTATTGCTCCCGAAGTCTGACCTTTACTTGATGTTCTAGTTATCAAACCATATCTATGAATGGGATACACTAGCACGTCAAGGAGAACATTAGAAGCGGAGTGCTAAATGTCTCTCGGTCGATCATCCAGATTTTGTATCCTTGGCCTCGCTAAGGTGAAATCTGAGAAAGTGTTATCTTCCTTTGCATCTGCATCCTCCATCACCATTCATCATGGTAGCAAGTTGTGTTGCCAGGATCCTTGACACGGATGTTGGTAAAACCTTGATGATTATGGAATTGCTCAAGTTCTTGAGAGCACGCACAAGCGCTACGTGTTATCATCGGCACTAACTGGGTTTGCTCTCAGTTTCCTCGGCAATGCTATGATCTTTTCAAACAGTGAATTCACTCTCTGTTGTTGGGTTCTTCCCCAGTTACCAGAATCATTCCCAGCATTTGCATTTTGTTCCTAGCTTGCACCGCCAATGTGCCATTCTACCATGGGTCTCTTCCATCTCCGGTGATAAGCAAATTCATCCATTATGTTGTCTTCAACAAGGTAATCCACATCATCCAAGTCCGAGTATGCCATTCTACCGAACCCCTCCAAACGATCGCTCGAGATTTTCCTTAGGCTGGTATAAAGAGTTTCAATGATCTCTGAATCAAAGGTAATTCTTTTTGCCACTTAAGGGGATATCTCTACGAGTCACCTTCCCTAAGGTGTATCGTTATGGTATCATGGTAACTCAACTCCTCGCTACGTTGACAATCGATTACCACCTTCGTAAGCGTGAAATTGTGGTCTACCTAGTGAACCTTCGTCATCTGCTTCACTCCATTCCTATGGATGTGTGCTTCGCCTCTCAGCTCGAGAGATGTTGCTATGTCTCATTCCGTGAGTTAATCCTGAGTTGTTCGACCTTCGAGAAGAACCATTCTTTTAGGATCTTTCCTTTTCTCTCGTCGTCATGTTAGTTGGAGTTCTCAGAGCAAGACTTCGAGACAAAGATGGTGATCGAATCAACGCTTTGATAAAGTGCACCCTGGATCGTGAAGATTATACTAGTTGCGTTTACCCTTCACCTTACCCTACGCTTGAATCTCGGGACGAGATTTTTGTTTAGTGGGGGTGAGTTGTCACATCCCTAGTTCTGGCCTGACCTATGCTAGCTAGTCATGTGTGCATCATGTTTAAATTCCATTTAAATTTGAAATGGGAATTGTGAAACCCTCAGAATCATTTTTTGGAAATGACCCAAATACAAATTGCTCCAAAAAGGTCCAAGAAAATGCTCATGTTGCTCTCTGAAAATATTGGACAGAGATAAAAATCAAACCAATATTTTTAGGAGCCCATAAGTATTTATTTTGGGCATTTGGAATTAATGCATAAATACTTGCATTGGAAATATATTAGTTATATATATTAATATATGTCCAAAAATTATGCCACTTGTTGGGGAGCTCTGGAATAATGTCATTAGTTCCTACAAAAATTGGCATAAGGTAACAAATTGATTTAGTATTAAAACTAAATCAAAAACAAATTGCAGAAATAGAAAAAAATAAAACAGAACAAAATAAAAGAGAGAAGGCCACCTGGGCCACTTACCTGGCGCCACTTACCTGGCCCAGCCCCATCTGGCCGGCCCAGCCCACCTCCTCCCCCTTGTCTTCTTCCTCCTCTGCCAGGAGGACGAACAGAGGCGTGGCGCGCGCCCGAGAGGCCTCGGCCACCTCCTGCTTCCCCCCCTGGCCACCTCCTGCCTGGTTGCCTTCCTCCTCGACGCCCGGAGACGCCACGCCACCCCCTCGGACCCCTTTCACTCTTCCTCGAGGCCCCGCCCCTCTGCTCTTTCTCTCTCGCCCGAACCCGAACGCAGCCGTCGCCGCCGACGAGAACCACCGCGGCCATGGACTCTCCCTCGTTCCCTTAAGCATCCCAGAGGTTCCGCCTCGACCCCCTCTCCCTCTCCACCAACCCACGGCCCTCCGGAAGCCCTGCAACGCCGCCACCATCGCCGTTCCGTCGCCGGCCACCGAAGCTCCCCTCCGTCGATTCGCCGGACCCCGTGCCTCCCCTGCCTCGCCAGCAGCACCAGAAGAACCGCGGTGAGCCGCTGCATCGTTTCCCCCATGCCTCGTTGCCTAATTCGCCCCCTAGCCGCTCCCTCCACCGGAGCCGAGACGCTCCGCCGCACGGGCTCGTCGCCGGTGAAGCCCCGGTGACCAAATGGCCCCGCGCGTGCGTCCGTTGCACTCGCAACGACCCGTGGAGCAACGCTAGCGTGGCAGCTAGCTTGTTTGCAAGCCGCAGCGCTAACCCCGCACCCACCCGAGCTCCGGCCGCCGCCTCGGGCTCCATTCCGACGAACCCCGGCCACCCCACGCCCTCTCGAGGGTCCCCCTAGATGCACGGGAGCGCGGGCTACCCCCTGGTGCCCTCAGCGCGACCAGCCGCGGGGTGTAGCGCCGTCCCGAGCAACTCCGGCGAGGTCTCGCCGTCGCCGTGGCCGCCGGCGTCACTAGCTGACGTGGCGCTAATTTAGTTAGCACTAATGACCACGCTAAACACCCCCCACAGACACTGACAGCGGGCCCCGTAGCGGGTCAAAGCCCGAGTCAACGCGGGATTAGCCCCCGTGTCACTGACGTGTGGACCCCACACGTCAGGTTTGACCCTGACCGGCCCCTGTTGACTTGCTGACGTCATGCTGACGCAGTAAAGTATTTCTGGAATTAAATAAATTAGGAAATGATTTATAATTCCAGAAAATTGTATAAACTTCAATAAATCATAGAAAATTAACCGTAACTCCAAATTAAATAATTTATATATGAAAAATTATCAGAAAAATTCAAGGAATCCATATGTACCATTTTCATGCATGTTAGAACAACTTATCACTACTGTTTAGGGCAAATGAAGTGAATGACATTTAAATAACCACATATGAAGTTTGAAATTGAATCTTGGATTCAAACCAACTTCATTTAACCTGGTTTTAGGTGCATTAGCCCAAAACACATTCATATTGCCATGTCATAGAATGCATCATATTGTGCATTGCATTGATCGTGTTTTTCTGTATTTGCCGGTAATTGTCCCCTCTCGATAGACGTGTATCGATGATGTGATCGTTGACACTGATGAAGACTCAATGCTATCTTCAGAAGTGCCAGGCAAGCAAAACCCCCTTGTTCATTTCGATACAATCCTACTCTCTTGCTCCTGCTCTCTTTTAATGCATTAGGACAACACCGATTTATCTGTCACTTGCTGCGGTAGCTGAACCCCTTTATCCTTTGCATGACCTGTCATTGCCACAGTAAATAGATGAAACCCACTAGCATGAGTAGGAGTTGTTTGAGCCCTGTTGTGCCTACTCATTCTTGCTTGTTTGTCATGCCTGCTACTGCTTAGAGTTGAGTCAGGTCTGATTCATCAGGGATGAATCAGAGGTGTGTGAACATGTTCTACTGTGTGTGAGCTAAGTGTGTGAACACGATTTGGTAAAGGTAGCGGTGAGAGGCCATGTAGGAGTACATGGTGGGTTGTCTCATTGTAGCCGTCCTCAGGAACTGAGTTCTGTGTTTGTGATCCATGATTCAGCTACTACCATACATTGGGCCCTGAAATATGACCCCGCTCGACTTCTTATTCACCCTAGTCCTCTGTCCAGGAGTTGCAAGTAGTTTCTGGTGTTTGTAGCTTACTGGAGGCCGTGGACAGCGCTGACCGTAGGGGTGGGCTGTGATGCGGTAGGTACGTGGCCGGGTAAACCGGGCGCCCGTTTGGTGTCACGGAACCCTGTTCACATCGTTTGGGGCTGTGAGCGAAACTCCGGCCGGATCTCCTCATGGATGGAACCCGAATAGGCGATAAACCTGGACTAGAGACTTGAGTGTTTAGGTAGGTCGTGGTCTACACCCACGTCGGCTTTCGCTTGAAGTCTGCCGAGCACATGTCGTGTGCAGACGCTAAGTGGTGGAAACATGTATGAAGAAGTACACCCTTGCAGGGTTAACATCATCTATTCGAATAGCCGTGTCCGCGGAAAAGGACTTCTGGGTTGCTTATATCAGTTCATAGACAAGTGAAAGTGGATACTCTAAGATACGCAAGATAAGCGTGAGTGCTATGGATGGCGTTCTCGTAGGGAGACGGGAGCGGATCCATAGTGGTGTATTGATATGGTGAATATGTGGACTCGTGTGCGCCACCTCAAAAGAGTTACTCGCAGTCGTAGTTTAGGATAGCCACCGAGTCAAAGCTGGCTTGCTGCAGTTAAACCCCACCATCCCTTTGTTGATAATGATGCATATGTAGTTAGTTCTGATGTAAGTCTTGCTGGGTACATTTGTACTCACGTTTGCCTACTTTATGTTTTTGCAGAGAGACTTCGGTCTCACTAGTAGTTTCGCGTGGACTTCGACGTTTAGCTTGTTACCTCAGCTACGATCTTGTGCCCTCGGCAGGATTTGATAGATAGTCAGGCTTCTCAGCCTTTTTCATTTATAGATGTCTGTACTCAGACATGATAGCTTCCGCTTGTGCTTTGATTTGTATGCTCTGATTGTTGGGTCATGAGACCCATGTTTCTAATATCTCGCTCCTCGGAGCCTATTGAATAAATTACTTGAGTCGTAGAGTCATGTTGTGATGCCATGTTGTATTTGCACATATCGAGCATATTGTGTGTATGTTATTGAAATGCTTGGTATGTGTGCGATCTGACCATCTAGTTGTTTATCTTTAGTAGCCTCTCTTACGGGGAAATGTCTCCTAGTGTTTCCACCGAGCCATGGTAGCTTGCTACTGCTCCGGAACACTTAGGCTGGCCGGCATGTGTCCTTCTTCGTTCCTGTGTCTGTCCCTTCGAGGAAATGTCACGCGATGAATACCGGAGTCCTGTTAGCCCGCTACAGCCCGGTTCACTGGAGTCCTGCTAGCCCAGTGCAACAGCCTGGATTCACTCGCTGATGACCGACACGTTCGATGCTGGGTCATGGATGCCTGTCCCTGTAAGTCTGTGCCACTTTGGGTTTACGACTAGTCATGTCAGCCCGGGCTCCTTATCATATGGATGCTAGCGACACTGTCATATACGTGTGCCAAAAGGCGCAAACGGTCCCGGGCTAAGGTAAGGCGACACCCGTGGGAATACCGTGCGTGAGGCCGCAAAGTGATATGAGGTGTTACATGCTAGATCGATGTGGCATTGAGTCGGGGTCCTGACAAAAGGTTCTTTTAATGATATAATTTTCACATTGTGCATGTCATTTACTATTAATCTTGTCAATAGTTAAAGGCGGTTGAGGGAGTCCTGGATTAGGAGGTATCCGGACAGCCGGACTATATACTTTGGCCGGACTATTGGACCGTGAAGATACAAGACTCAAGACTTCATCCCGTGTCCGGAGGGGACTCTCCTTTGCGTGGAAGACAAGCTTAGCGATCCGGATATTAGATTTCCTTCTTTGTAACTAACTCTGTGTAAACCCTAGCCCACTCCGGTGTCTATATAAACCGTATGGTTTAGTCCTTAGAGGGACAATCATAATCATCATAGGCTACCTTCTAGGGTTTAGCCTCTACGATAGGTGGTGGTAGGTCAACTCTTGTAATACCCATATCATCAATATCAATCAAGAAGGAAGTAGGGTTTTACCTCCATCAAGAGGGCCCAAACCTGGGTAAACATCGTGTCCCTTGCCTCCTGTTATCATTAGCCTTAGACGCACAGATCGGGACCCCCTACCCGAGATCCGCCGGTCTTGACACCGACATTGGTGCTTTCATTGAGAGTTCCTCTGTGTCGTTGCTTCAAGGCTCGATGGCGCCTTCAATCATCAACAACAATGTGGTCCATGGTGAGACTTTTCTCCCCGGACAGATCTTCATGTTCGGCGGCTTCGCACTGCGGGCCAATTCGCATGGCCATCTGGAGCAGATCGACAGCTACCTCCTTGGCCATTAGGTCAGGTTCGGAAATTTAAAATAAATGTCAGATATCCGCGGAGACATGATCTTCGACGGATTCAGACCTGCCCCGGGAGTGCCGAACAGTCACGACGAGCACGGGTTAGACCTGCTGTCTGACAATACTCGGGATATCGCACCTGCAGGAGCCCCGGACCTAAATCCGGGGCAGATGGCATCGCCCGAGGACGGGTGGATGGACCCCGTCCCGGAGGCCGCACACTCATCAGCGGTAGAGCCGAACACAGACTTCACCCCCAAGGAAGCCTGTGACACCGGACCCCCGGACTTGTATCCGGCTGTAGGTACCAGTCCGCGCACTCCCGAGCTCGCCGAATCTGATTGGGCTCCGGTAATGGAGTTCACCGCTGCGGATATCTTCCAGTACTCGCCCTTTGGCGACATGCTGAACTCATTAAAGTCTCTCTCCTTGCAAGGAGACTCTTGGCCGAACTATGTCCAGCTCAAAGGGGAAGAAAGCAACGAAGAAATTCGTTGCCCACCCACCACCCACTTTATAGCCACTGTGGAGGATGTATCAGAAAAGCTTGACTTCGACTCCGATGATACCGACGGTATGGATGTCGGCGCAGGAGACGATTCAGAACCACCACCAATAGGGCACTGGACTGCCACCTCGTCATACGATATATACATGGTGGATATGCCTAAGGAGGATGATGGTGACAAACCGGAGGATAAAACCCCCGGACAAAAGCCAAAATAACGGCGCAGACGCCGCTCCAAGTCCAGCAACAGTAAAAATAGCGATAACAGCGCTAGAAAGATTGACACCCCAGTCAATTCCGAAAGCAACAACGACCATATGAACCCAGCAATGGAGCAGGATGAGCCAGGTCACGCTGAACACAGCCCGGAGAAGACGCCCGATCACGGTAACCCCGAGGGACGAACTCATCAAACTGCCCCGGGACAAGAGCATAGTCCGGACGACGATGCATTCATCATCCCAGAAACACGTTTGGAACTAGATGACCTCCACAGAAGGCTTATGGCCACTGCGAGAAGTCTAAAGAAGCAGAAGAAAAGGCTTAAGGCCGCACAGGAAACGCTCAATCGTAGATGGAATAAAGTGCTAGACACTTAAGAAAAGTACGGCGACAATCGCCACACAAAAAGCTATCCAAAACGCAAGCTGCTGCCAGAATTCGACGATGAGGCCATTCCACCGTAGAACAATACGGCCAGCAGGCTGGACCAACCACTTCGTAACCGCAATAGAGCAGCTACCACCGCCGCACACGATTTACGTGATCTCCTGGATAAAAAGGTCGGCGCGACTAGGTCCATCTTTGGATCTAGAGGACACTCCCCGGCACAGGACTATGGTCACCAAAACGATCAGACTGGTCGAGTACCAGTTCGGAATCAGCACTAGACACAACAACAACCGACGACATGTCACAACACGTCCAGATACAGAGGGGTTGCTCACCCTCTGTGCTTCACCGAAGAGGTACTGGACCACGAATTTCCACAGGGTTTCAAACCTATGAACATAGAGGCATATGACGGAATGACAGACCCCGGGGTCTAGATTGAGGATTTTATCCTGCATATCCACATGGCTCATGGGGACGACCTCCACGCCATCAAATACCTTCCCCTCAAGTTGAAGGGACCAGCTCGACATAGGTTGAAAAGCCTCCCCGAAAATTCAATCGGAAGTTGGGAGGAACTCAAGGATGCTTTCAGGGCCAATTTTCAAGGGACCTATGTCCGGCCTCCGGATGCGGACGATTTAAGTCACATAATTCAACAGCCCGGAGAGTCCGTCCGCAAGCTTTGGGACAGATTCCTCACTAAGAAGTATCAAATTGTCGATTGTCCAAATGCCTAAACCTTAGCAGCCTTCAAACACAACATCCGGGACGAGTGCCTCGCCAAACACCTCGGCCAAGAAAAGCCGAGGACAATGGCGGCCTTAACAAGCCTTAGGACCCGCTTTTGCGCGGGTGAAGATAGTTGGTTGGCCCGTAGAGGCACCAGCGACCCAAGCACATCAGAAATCAGGGATGGCAACGGGAAGCCACGACGCAATAAAAACAAACGTCAAAACAAGGAAGAAAGTACGGACAACACAATGGTCAACGCTGGATTCAGGGGCTCTCGACCCTGTAAACAAAAGAAGCCATTTAAAGGTAGCAAAGAGGGACCATCCGGCCTGAACAAAGTCCTGGAGAGATTGTGCCAAATTCACGACACCCCCGAAAGACCTGCGAACCACACTCACAGAGAATGTTGGGTCTTCAAGCAGGCCGGCAAATTAAATGCCGAACACAAGGGAAGGGAAACACTAAGTTAAGACAAGGATGAGCCTCGCCAGCCGAACACTGGGGGACAGAAAAAAATCCCACCAGAGGTAAAAATAGTAAACATGATCCATGCGACTCACATATCCACGAGAAGGCGCGAATGCGCGCTCAGAGATGCATATGCTATAGATCCCGTTGCCCCCAAGCTTAACCCCTGGTCGGCCTGCCCGATCACCTTCGATCACAGGGACTACCCGACTAGTATGCGGCACGGAGGATCAGCTGCCTTGGTGCTCAACCCAATAATCGATGGATACCATCTCACTCGCGTCCTCATGGACGACGGCATTAGTCTTAACCTAATATACCAAGACACGGTCCGCAGGATGGGGATAGACCCATCTAGAATCAGCCAAAGTAACACCACCTTTGAAGGGGTGATACCAGGCGTCCAAGCCCACTGCAGGGGCTCCCTCGTGCTAGAGGTGATATTTGGCTCCCCAGGAAACTTCAGAAGCGAAGAACTACTCTTCGCCATCGCCCCCCTCCAAAGTGGTTATCATGCCTTGCTCGGGAGAACGGCCTTCGCACGCTTTAACGTAGTACCACACTATGCCTACCTTAAAATCAAGATGCCCGGCCCGCGTGGCATCATAACCATCAATGGAAATACAAAGCGTTCCTTACACACGGAAGATTATGAGATGGCTCTAGCAGCCGGACTCTAAGCAGCCTCTAATACAAGAACGCATGATCGATCGTTAAGACCACGGACACGGTTAGACGAGTCTGACAACCCAGATAAACCTGATCTGGGCGCCACACATGTAATCCCATAGCAGACACCAGGGGCTATATATATTTAATAAAGCCCAACTCTTGGCTTGACCTTATTAAAAGGCCAGTTTATTTTACTTTGACTATCCATAGGTGATAGCCAACTCTTCCCACACTTACGTCATACTCTTCTACATGGGTTTTTCTTTTCACAGACACCATTCACGCGATACCCTCCTAGGACACGGCACAACGGAAACAAAGGCGCAGACGTGCAGCAAGGTCCCGTTCAAAGGTTTCTCTTTAGATTAAGCCCCTGTGTAAACCTTTTTTGTTGTCTCTTGTTGTTTACACATCCCATGGGAACTACACCCACAAAGGATACTGCCGTTATTGGCATTTCGCCACGACAGACTAATGCACGTACCTGGAAATACAAGGTTCATAATAAAGGGCGTTACTCAGCCCAGTATATGTTACAAAGTCCGAATACCTTCGGGAGTGCTCGGCGTCACGAGTTTGGCCTTATATGCATCAGCTCCGAATCATGTCTTTGGTTAAATGTTGGGTTCGCCCGGCTCCTGGGTTTGCCGCCTTACGTTCCGTTCTTATCAGCTAAGGCGGCCAAAGGAGAAATACTGCGATTGTGCCCTGGTTATTCCGGATGAGCACCTCAGTAGAGAAAGTCAAAAACTAACTGTCATGATATAGAGAGAGACTGTTCAACCACTCGAAGACTTATCGGAATCTTTAGGATTCCTCCGCATTAACGAAGGACCGTTTCCCGATCATGTACACACGCGCCCGTATTCGGATGCACGCGAAGGTACCAGGGGCTACATAGTAGCCCCACTGTCAAACTCCTAATGGTTAAGTGAAAGTGTTAAAGCTATATAGTCCGATTGCCTAGTTCGACGTGCGATCACCTCCTTAATGGACCAAGACGTAGGATCAAGTGTGATTATGCATATTCTCGCGAACACCCCCGCATTGCATGCATGGGGGCTAAAGCCAACGACTGCTAACTTTCAGATTACATATATACATAAAACGGCCACACAGGAGGCACAATAATACTTTCGGGCAAAAAGTATAAACATAGCCTTCATAACTAAAATAGCATTGTTTTTACAATGAAACGATTTGTCACTTGAACATGACATCCTTCGAACACTGAGCCTCTATTAAGCGAGCACCTTCTGTTACTTGCGCCAAGTAGTGCTCGGCCGGATCCTGGCCTCCCGCCGGATTCTGGGTCGCAATGATGGTGGCCTCCGTATCTGTCCAATATGCTTTAACGCGGGCAAGAGCCATCCGTGCACCCTCTATGCACGCCGACCTCTTCAGGGCATCGATCTGTGATACGGCACCAAGGAATTGCTGCACTAAACCAAAATAACTGTCCATCTTAGGCCCCTTCGGCCATAAATGGTGTACTACAAACCGCATTGCAAGACTAGACAGCCTATGAAGCTCAGCCACAGCAGCCATCCTCTCACTCAACGGCAATGGGCATGTGGGAGCACTGAATTGCAACCAGAACAACTTCTCCACTTCATTATCTTTTTGATCTTGGAAAAACTTGGCCGCATCAGCCGTACTCTTCGCCAAATCCTTATACGTGTCTGCAGGGCTCCAGCGTCGATCCAGGGGAGCATACTTCGGATCTAAAAACTATAGCCGCAATAAATAGGTGTTTCCAGTTGTGATTTCTCTGGCCTGTCGAAGCTCCTCCCATGCATCCCTGATTTTGGACTGCATCTCCTTGGTCGTATCAAGTACCTTCTTCAGGTCAGCCGAATTAGCCTGCTTCTATTTTTCAAGGAGCTCATACCGGTCGGCGGCATTTTTCAGCTCCACAGCCATCTCGACTACTTTGTCTTTGCTTCGGTGATGAGCAGCCTATTCGGCTCTCAACTCTTCGGCCGCCTTTAGGGAAGCCGCATTGCTAGCCCGGCCTTGTTCCTTGGTCAGGGCAAGTTTCCCGCTCAAGGCTTCCAGGACAGCGGCACCATCTGCAGTCCAAGCATATCACATTAATATTATGCTCCTCTCAATTTTTCCTATAAAAAATAAGGAAAGCAGAGCACATACCTTGTGACTTGTTAAGCCGCTCATTCACAAGTGTGATATCGGCATCAATAACTCCAATCCGCCTCCTCAGTTCGGCAACTTCAACGGACCGGTCGGCTGCCGGATCTTAGACACCCGTGCATAAATACAGCGCGATCATTACTTAACAATGTGGTCCTCCATTTGCCGCCTAGGGCTGGCAACCAGAGTCTCAAGGGCTACTATCCATATGGAGTACACCTAGCGCATGCGTCACAGTCAAAAAATATGTATTTTCATTACATACCTCAAAGCCTCTAAGCAGGCTCGTAAAGGCTTCATTCAACCCGCTTGTGGTGGATGAAATCTTCCCAAGCACCATGCTCATTAATGAACGGTGCTTCTCCGAGAGAGCAGCTCACTCCAGAAGGCCCGTCAGTGTGTCCGGCCGAACATTGAACTGTGCCAGACCCTTCTTATCGCCCCCCGTAGAAGCCGAACGCTCCAGGCTCAGGGCGGCTGAAGTATTAGCTTCTGGCTTCGGCAGATCTGGACTCCTCCGTGACGACACCTCGGGGTCGCCTGCCCCATGAGGCGGAGAGGTCGATGGGGTCTCACTCTCCATCATCTCCGGAAGGAGATCCCCCGAAGACGAACTCTGTCGAGAAGAGCTACTAGCTGGACTGCAAAGAATGGATCCTGGTTATTGTTCTCGGAGAAAGAAGCAGTACCTTCGTATTTATGATCAACTTACAGCTCGGCTGAGGGCTGGCCCGTTGGCAGACATGGCGCGGTGAGGACGCCCTTCGGGGCAGGGCCCCCTGGTGAAGCTTTCTTCCCTTGTCTGGTGAGGGAGTTCAAGACTAGGGGGTGTCTGGATAGCCGAACTATCATGATCGGCCGGACTCCAAGACTATGAAGATACAAGATTGAAGACTTCGTCCCGTGTCCGGATGGGACTTTCCTTGGCGTGGAAGGCAAGCTTGGCGATACGGATATGTAGATCTCCTACCATTGTAACCGACTGTGTGTAACCCTAGCCCTCTCCGGTGTCTATATAAACCGGATGGCTTTAGTCCATAGGACGAACAACAATCATACCATAGGCTAGCTTCTAGGGTTTAGCCTTCTTGATCTCATGGTAGATCTACTCTTGTAACACACATCATCAATATTAATCAAGCAGGACGTAGGGTTTTACCTCCATCAAGAGGGCCCGAACCTGGGTAAAACATCGTGTCCCTTGTCTCCTGTTACCATCCGCCTAGACGCATAGTTCGGGACTCCCTACCCGAGATCCGCCGGTTTTGACACCGACATTGGTGCTTTCATTGAGAGTTCCTGTCAGGACCCCGACTCGATGTCACATCGATCTAGCCGGTAACACCTCATATCACTTTGCGGCCTCACGCACGGTATTCCCACGGGTGTCGCCTTACCTTTGCCCGGGACCGTTTGCGCCTTTTGGCTCACGTATATGATAGTGTCGCTAGCATCCATATGATAAGGAGCCCGGGCTGACATGACTAGTCGTAAACCCAAAGTGGCACAGACTTACAGGGACAGGCATCCATGACCCAGCTTCGAACGTGTCGGTCATCAGCAAGTGGGTCCGAGCTGTAGCACTCGGCTAGCAGGACTCCGGTAAACCGGGCTGTAGCGGGCTAACAGGACTCCGGTACTCAAAGCGTGACATTTCCCTGAAGGGACAGACACAGGAACGAAGAAGGACACATGCCGGCCAGCCTAAGTGTTCCAGAGCAGTAGCAAGCTACCATGGCTCAGCGGTAACACTAGGAGACATTTCCCGGTAAGAGAGGCTACTAAAGATAAACAACTAGGTAGTCAGATCCCACACATACCAAGCATTTCAATCATACACACAATATGCTCGATATGTGCAAATACAACGAAGCATCACAACATGACTCTACGACACAAGTACTTTATTTAAGGCTCAGGGAGCCATACATAACATATACAAAGGTACGGGTCTCACGACCCAACATACAAGTCATACAGTCATACAAACCAGCAGCGGAAGTAACTTGTCTGAGTACAGACAACTAGTAAAATAAAGGAGGCTTGGAAAGCCTAGCTATACTACGTGGTCCTTCACAAGCTCAGGGTCACCACCTGGGTCCTTAGCCTACTCGTTGATGTCAACGTCTACATAGAACCCATCAGAAGGGGTTGCAGCGTCTTCTGTAAAAATGTAAATTATAGCAACATGAGTACAAAGGTACTCAGCAAGACTTACATCAGATCCTACATACATGCATATTATCAAGAAGGGTTGGTGGAGTTATTGCAGCAAGCCAGCTTTGACTCTTGGCTAGGCTATCCTACGATACTCCAACTTGAAATGGTTTTGCGCACACGAGTCCACTACTCACCACTTCAATACACTACCAAGGATCCGCCTCCGTCTTCCTACGGAGGAGCCATCCTCGGCACTCACACTTATCTTGAGGCTTTTAGCAGTTTCCATTTACTTGTCTATGAACTGTATAGGTAACCAAGTAGTCCTTTACCGCGGACGCGGCTATTCGAATAGATCATGTTAACCCTACAGGGGTGTACTTCTTCATACACGCTCTCACCACTTACCATCGTTTACACGACATGTACTCGGCAACCTTCAAGCGGAAGCCCAACGTGGGTGTCGGCCACGACCTACCTAATCACCTAAGCCTCCAGTCCAGGTTTATCGCCTATTCAGGTTCCATCCGCAGGGAGTCCGGCCGAGGTTTCCCATACGGCCCCGAACGATGTGAACAGGGTTCCCGAGATACCTAACGGGTATTCGGTACACCCGGCCACGTACCTACCGCATCACAGCCCACCCCTACGGTCAACGCTGTCCACGGCCTCGAGTAGGCTACAAACACCAGAAACTACTTGCAACTCCTGGACGGAGAACTAGGGTGAATAAGAAGCCGAGAGGGTCCATTTGTTTCAGGCCCAATGCATGGTAGTAGCTGATTCATAAATCACACATACAGATCTCAGTGCTTAAGGTCGGCTTCAATGAAACAACCCACCATGTACTCCTACATGGCCTCTCATCGATACCTTTACCAAATCGTGTTCACCACACCACTCTCATTACCTACATAATCATTTCACTCTAGCCCATCACCCAGATGAACCAGACCTGACACGACTCTAAGCATAGCAGGCATAGCAAGGTAGGAACAACACATACATATGGCTCAATCAACTCCTACACATGCTAGTGGGTTTCATCTAGTTACTGTGGCAATGACAGGTCATGCAGAGGAAATGGGTTCAACTACCGTAGCACACAGCAGTTTGAAACGCGTTGTCTTAATGCAGTAAAAGAGAGCAGGAGCGAGAACATGGGATTGTATCGATATGATCAAATGGTTGGTTGCTTGCCTGATGGTTCGATGCACTGATACGGTTCTTCGTTAGGGTAATCACGGTACTCCTCGGAGACAGAACCTGTCGAAAGGACACCGATACACAACCATCACCAAACAATGTGCAACAATATGATGCATGCATGAAACATGGCAATATGAGTGTGTTGGGCTAATGCAACTAAAAACCAGAAGGGTTTGAACAAATTTGAATCAAAGATTCAAATTTCAAACTCAAACATGGCCTTTTAAAGTGCTTTTCCTTGTTCTGCATTTAACATCAATTTAACTTGTTTGATCATGCATGAAAATAGTACAGATGGATAGATTGAATTTTTCTGATCATTTTTCATATATAATTTGTCCAATTTGGAGTTACAGAATAAAAGTTATGAATTTTTGAAGTTTAAATAATATTCTGGAATTTCCTGATTTAAATTAAATCCAGAAATATATATATTGCGCCAGCATGACGTCAGCATGACGTCAGTGGTCAACTGCGGCTGGCTGGGGTCAAACCTGACGTGTGGGGGCCACACGTCAGTGACAGGGGGGTTTAACAGGGTTAAATTAATCCTAATTAGGGATTAGTGGCGCTGGGGCCCACTGGTCAGTGTCAGGGGGTTTGACTAACAGTAATTAGCGCTAATCTAACCACCTAGCCGACGGGGCCCACGCGTCAGTGACCCTGGGGAGGTCAAACCCCAGGTCAAACAGGTCAAACCCGCCGGCGACATGACGCCGGCGAGGCCCGAGACGGTGGCGCGATGCGGAAACGCGCTACAGGGCACGGGCGAGGCCGTGCTTGGGCTCGTTGGAGAGCCCTTGCTCCCGCGCGTCGAACGGTGGCCGTGGCTGGGCCTGGGGTGGCCGGAGTCGATGACGGCGAGCTCGGCTGCGGCCGCCGGGGTTCGGTCGTGCACGGAAACGGGGTTGGAGCTCGAAGGCAAGCGAAGCAAGGCGCTAGGGATGCTCTACGGGGCCTTACGAACTTGTTGGACTCGCCGAGGTGACCAAATGGTCACCGGAGCTGCGTCGACGGTGAGCTCGGCGACGGCGGAGGTTCGGCCGTGGTGGGAATGGGGTTACGGTGCGGGAACGAGGGGGAAAAGAGGGGGAAACGGTGGCGGAGCTCACCGCGGTTGCAGTGGGCGTCGAAGCGGGCTCGGGGACGCGCTGGAGACGGCGAATCGACGACGATGGTCTCCGGTGGCTGAGGAGGGGAACGGCGACGTGGCGGCGATGCAGGGCTTCCGGAGGGGCTTGGCTTGGTGGGGAGGAAGAGGGAGTCGAGGCGGAGCTCCTGAGCTCAGCGGAGGGGCGAGGGGTGGCCGGTGACGGCTGCTATGGCGAACGGCGGCGATGGTGGTGTTCGGCCGTGAGAGAGAGAGCGAGGGAGAGGAGGGGAAGAACCGAGGGAGAGTGAGAGAGAGCAGGGGGGAGGGCGTGGCGTCGTCCGGGGCATCGAGGCGAGGAGGGGAGGGTAGGCAGGCAGGCGAGCAGGTGGCGTGGCGCGGTGGCGCGCGCGCGCGCCGGCCACACTCCCCTCCCTCTGTCGAGGACGAAGACGACAGAGGAGGGAGGCGGGCTGGGCCGCCTGCTGGCTGGGCCGGCCAGCTGGCTGGGCTGCACAGGGAGGAGCCCAGGTAAGCTTCTCCCTTTTATTTATTTTTCTTTTCTAATTTCTGACATTTGTTTTGATTTAAATAAAATATTAAATCATTTATTTACCTTATGCCAATTTTTGCAGGAGCTAGATATATTATTCCAGAGTTCATTTATAATTGGCATAATATTTGGACATATATTAATATATATAAATAATATATTTCCAATGCAAATATTTATGCATTAATTCCAAATGCCCAAAATAAATACCTATGAGCTCTTAAAAATATTGGTTTGATTTTTATCTCTGTCCAATATTTTCAGAGAGCAACATGAGCATTTTCTTGGACCCTTTTGGAGAAATTTTTATTTGGGTCATTTTTCAGAAATGATTCTGAGGGTTTCACAAATCCCCATTTCAAATTAAATGGAAATTTAAACATGATGCACACACTCTGATGCATGACTAGCTAGGGTGTGACAACTCACCCCCACTCAAAAGAATCTCGTCCCGAGAGTTGGGTTTCTCCGGGAAGAAGGCGGGATACTCAAGTCGAAGACGATCCTCCCTTTCCCAAGTTGCTTCATCCTCAGAATGGTGCGACCATTGTACTTTGAGAAACTTGATATTATGACGTCGGGTGGTACGTTCGGCCTGATCGAGGATACGAACGGGGTACTCTCGATATGTAAGATTATCTTGAAGATCAAGCGTTTCGTGGTCCACTCCACGGATAGGATCCGAGAAGCAACGCCTGAGTTGAGAAACGTGGAAGACATCGTGGACTCTGGAGAGGTGCGGAGGTAGTTCCAACTGGTAGGCAACTTCTCCTCGTTTGGCAAGAATGCGAAAAGGTCCAATGTAACGAGGAGCCAATTTGCCTTTGATACCGAAACGATGGGTTCCCTTCAGAGGGGTGATCCGAAGATAAGCCTTCTCGTCAACCTCGAAAGTCATAGCCTTATGTTTTCGGTCATATTGACTCTTTTGACGAGATTGGGCTGTTTTCAACTTTTCACGAACGATACGAACTTGTTCTTCTGCTTCCTGAATCATGTCCGGGCCAAAGAATTGTCGTTCCCCGGTCTCTGACCAGTTAAGGGGTGTTCGACATCGTCGTCCATAGAGAACTTCAAAAGGGGCTTTACCCAAGCTAGATTGATAGCTGTTGTTGTAAGAGAATTCGGCAAATGGAAGGCACTTCTCCCAGTCCATTCCGAATGAGATAACAGAGGCTCGAAGCATGTCTTCCAGAATCTGGTCGACGTGTTCCACTTGACCACTCGACAGAGGGTGGAAGGCGGTGCTAAAGGAGAGACGGGTTCCCATAGCATTTTGGAAACTTTCCCAAAATCGAGAGGTGAAAAGACTTCCTCGATCCGAGTTGATTTCCAAAGGAATACCATGGAGGGACACTATTCAGGAGATGTATAAGTCTGCCAGCTGACTAGCGGTTATACTCTCACGAACAGGTAGGAAATGGGCTACTTTGGAAAGACGATCGACCACGACGAAAATAGCATTATTCCCTCTCTTGGTCCTGGGAAAACCGGTAATAAAATCCATACCAATCTTATCCCATTTCCATTCAGGAATAGCTAAGGGTTGAAGGGTGCCAGCAGGCCGTTGATGCTCTGCTTTTACACGACGACAGACGTCGCAATTAGCAATATACTGAGCAATTTCTCTCTTCATCCTAGTCCACCAGAACCTCTAGCGTAGGTCCTGATACATCTTAGTACTACCGGGATGAATGTGAGAGGAGATTCGTGAGCTTCCTTAAGGATTAATCGCCTCAGGTTTCGCACTTTGGGAACCACTAGTCGATCCCCGAAGTATACGACCCCTTGATCATTAATGTAGAAGCAATTCGCAATTCCTTTCTGGATGTTTCTCTTGATGCGGGAAATTCCCGGATCTACCTTCTGTGCTTTGATAATCTGATCCGTAAGGGTAGGTTTTGCCACCAAGGTGGAAAGAAAACCTTGAGGTACAATGTTAAGGTTAAGCTTCCGAAATTCCTCATGGAGAAGCGGTTGACTTTGTTGTAACATCAGGTTGTTACAATAAGATTTACGACTTAGCGCATCAGCCATGACGTTGGCTTTCCCTGGGGTGTAGGTTATTCCTAAGTCGAAGTCTGTGATCAACTCAACCCAACGTCTTTGCCTGAGATTCAGATCCGGTTGGGTGAAGATGTACTTCAGACTTTGGTGATCAATGAATATCTCGCAACGGTTACCGAGGAGGTAATGTCGCCAGGTCTTAAGTGCATAGACTACGGCTGCAAGCTCTAGATCATGAGTAGGATAATTCTCCTCATGTGGGTGCAATTGCCGTGAAGCGTAGGCAATTACGTGTCGATCTTGCATGAGAATGCAACCTAGTCCTTGTCGCGAGGCGTCGCAGTAGATAACAAAGTCCTTGGAGAAGTCTGGCGGTACCAGTACGGGAGCAGAAGTCAGGCGTCTTTTCAGTTCCTGAAAACTGTGCTCACATTGTGGAGTCCATTCAAACTTCTTATCTTTCTTGAGGAGTTCGGTTAGAGGTTTGGCAACTTTGGAGAAGTTTTCGACGAAGCGATGGCAATAGCTCGCTAAGCCCAGAAAACTCCGAACTTGCTTGACCGATTCAGGTGGAGTCCAATTAAGGACGGCTTGAACTCGCTCAGGGTTAACAGCAATAACTTTACCAGATATTACATGACCCAGATAGGTCACTTCTGACAACCAGAATTCACATTTAGAAAATTTGGCATAAAGGCGATGCTCTCGAAGTTTCTTCAACACTAGCCTTAGATGTTCGGCATGTTCTTCCTCGTTCTTGGAGTAGATGAGTATATCATCGAGGTAAACGACGACGAATTTATCCAAATACTCCATGAAGATTGAGTTCATTAACCGAGAGAAGGTGGCTGGAGCATTGGTTAAGCCGAAGGACATGACGGTGTACTCGTATTGGCCATAACGAGTAACAAAGGCCGTTTTAGGAATGTCCCCGTTTCTGATTTTGATTTGATGGTAGCCCAACCTCAAATCCATCTTGGAGAAGACTGAGGATCCAGCGAGCTGATCATATAGGTCGTTGATCCTGGGGAGCGGATATTTGTTCTTGATTGTGACCAAATTGACAGGTCGATAATCTACAACCATCCGGTCCGTACCATCCTTCTTCTTGACGAATAGGACGGGGCAAGCCCACGGAGATGAACTAGGTCGGATGAAACCCTTTTTCAAGGACTCATCGAGTTGTTTCTTAAGCTCGGCTAGTTCTAGTGGTGCCATCTTATAAGGTCTTCTAGCAATCGGAACGGTTCCTGGAATGAGGTCTATTACGAACTCAACATCCCTGTCAGGTGGAACACCTGGCAATTCTTCTGGGAAGACATCCTGGAAGTCACGGACTACCGGAACGTCCTCAAGGTCTGGCAAAGGGCTGGCGTTAAGAGAATATAACTGTCGCTTGGCTATTCGGGTCAAGACATTGACTATCTTCCCCGAAGGATGGGTGAGTTGAACAGTCCTAGAGAAGCAATCAATTTGGGCATGATGAGCCGACATCCAGTACATACCCAGAATGATATTAATATCTGAAGATTTAAGGGCTATCGAAGACGCGAGGAAAACAAGTCTGTCGACTTGGATTTCATTTCCATAACTTACCCTAGAGGTCTGCCATCTAGACCCGGGAGTAGAAATTTCCATAGTGGATGGCATGTCACAGAATGCAACGTTATGCAAACGAGCATAGTTTTCGGATATAAAAGAATGAGAGGCTCCTGTATCGAAAAGAACAGATGCCGGATGGCAATTAACAAGAAGCGTACCGAGAACGACGTTGGGATCCTCTTGAGCTTCTTCGGCCGAGATACAGTTGACATGGCCACGTGAAGCGGTGACCGGCTTGGCGTGGAACACTTTCCCTGTCGGCTTGCCACGGCCAACAGCTTTAGCAGACTGGTTGGGGTTGGTCTGTGGACACTCACGCATATAGTGGCCAGATTCCCCACACTTGAAACAAGTTACGGAACTGGTACGTGGAGGAGCATTGTTGGTTGGACCCCCATAGGGCTTGGCTGGTGCAGACTGTTGAATGGGGCGAGGCGCCTGGAAGGATGGCCTCGGTGTGAACCTGGGTGGCAGGGCGGTGTTGGGCACCCACACGCGGCGCTTCTGAGGACCAGCACCGGATGAGGAACCCATGTCACGGCCATGCTTGCGTGTTGCGTCATAGTCAGTCTGACCAGTTTCAGCACTGATGGCTTTGTTAACAAGTTTCTGAAAAGATGTGCACTCATGCAGACGGAGGTCGCGGCGGAGCTCAGGACTAAGTCCCTTACGGAACCTTGCTTGCTTCTTCGCATCAGTAGAAACTTCCTCAGTTGCATATCGTGCGAGGTTACCAAACTCCCTGCTGTAAACATCCACAGAGAGTCGGCCTTGGGTGAAACTGCAAAATTCCTCACGTTTACGGTCCATGAGACCCTCCGGAATGTGATGTTCACGGAAAGCCTCGCTGAATTCAGCCCAAGTAGTGACATGACCCGCTGGGCGCATAGCTCCATAATTCTCCCACCATAGACTGGCGGGGCCTTCAAGATGATATGCAGCAAAGGTGACCTTGTCAGCCTCCGCTACCAGCGCGGAACGCAATTTGTGAGAGATACTGCGAAGCCAGTCATCAGCGTCGAGAGGCTCGACGGAGTGGTGGAACGTGGGTGGATGTAATTTGATAAAATCACTGAGTGACACCACGTTAGTCCTCTGATGGTGTGATGTGTTCTGTTCAATACGCTCCAACAAACGGTTGGTCTCCCGCTTGTTTCTCTCAGCTTCCATCATAACCTCGGCTAGCGAAGGAGGATGAGGCAGATTTGCATCCCTGACTTCACTGCCTTCGGCCTGCTCTTGAGGAGGAGGGTTAGTTTGCGTGTTGACCATCCTAGGTAAACAAGATAATGATTTAGTCAGGATGATAAAATTCCGACATAGGATATAAAATGTAAGGAATAACTCGAAATGCAAGATGATCATCCGTATGACATGGTAGATACAGAAACTGCTTCTTTTATTCCATCGTCATACACACCATACAGGGTTTAGTACAAGACCAAACAAAGTACTATTACGGTGAAAAGAGGATTACATCTCATCGGAGGCATCCCAAGCTCCTATACATTATTTTTCTACACCTCCGGAAAGAGTACAAACTAGGTCATATCCCACGAGTCACGCGGGACGATAGACGACACAGCTAGTGCGAACTAGTGATACTACCACTAACTCAGACCGATCCATAGTAGTCCTCGTAGAAGTCACCTCCATAGCCTGGAAGCTCAACATGATCATCCGGAAACGGACGATCTCGCGGAGCTTGTGGACCATAGGGGCTAGGATGAGGCCTTGGACCAACAGACGGTGGCCTGCGAGGACCGCGAGGTGGGGTGATGCCTCCTACATCACGCCAACCCATCACGTCTGGCAGAGCAGATCTCACAGGATAGAGATCGCGCATATCTGAAAATCCAGCTTGCACCGCCGGTGCGAACCGAGTCAAAGTGGCCCAGTGGTCAGCACGGGTATTGAAGAGCTCTAACCTTAAGGCCCGATTTTCACGGTCCTTATCCTCGAGCATCTCAGCAGTGGTGCGAGTCCGTGAATCCTCCTGAGTGGGGTCAGCATAGATAGCCTGGAGATACCCTTGTGCTCCCGGAAGTGATCCTGGCATATACCGGAAATCAGAGTCCCGAAATAGTCCAGATCTGACTCGCATGATGGTCATCATAGAGTAGGCGGCGTCCTGCACAGCCATCTCAATAGTAACCCCGAGTCCATAGGAGCAGTGAAGGGGCTCGGTGGATCCAGGATAAGATGGAAATATCCGGACGGTGTAGAGATACTGGCTTTGATTGAAGTCCCGAAATTGCTCTTCGACCGTGTACTCAGGATACCAGCGGTATCCAGCCTCAGTCATTACCCTGACCAACTTGGCAGTATGGCCGGGTACATCTAGGCATCGAGTCAGGCGAACCACTTGATTGAGGTCGCGAGTGGCCATCTGAAAGCACAATCATAATGCAAAGGCATTAGAATTTCTAGCAAAATTTCGGCAGCATAACAGCTGTAAATGCTCAAGAAGGATTTTGAGACATTTGACAAAGGATTACATACACACTCATCATCATCATATCAAAGTTCTAAGACCATCCTAGCAACATAATGTGGTAAAAGAACTGAACTAGGCTTGTATCCATCATGACTATAAGGTACTACTGATTAGTAACACGTGATCCTGATAGAGAGAACAGATCCTAATTCCTTAACCCCCGGTGGAAGAATAGACTGACTCAGATCAGAATGTCATAGGATAAAGGAGTAAAAAGAGCCTTACGTTCCATCCCACAAACAATTCCCCTACATATAACTAAAGAATTTCTAGACTCAACATCGACCAGTTTGGCTTGGAGAACCTACAGGCAGTCCGGCTCTGATGCCAACGCTGTCAGGACCCCGACTCGATGTCACATCGATCTAGCCGGTAACACCTCATATCACTTTGCGGCCTCACGCACGGTATTCCCACGGGTGTCGCCTTACCTTTGCCCGGGACCGTTTGCGCCTTTTGGCTCACGTATATGATAGTGTCGCTAGCATCCATATGATAAGGAGCCCGGGCTGACATGACTAGTCGTAAACCCAAAGTGGCACAGACTTACAGGGACAGGCATCCATGACCCAGCTTCGAACGTGTCGGTCATCAGCAAGTGGGTCCGGGCTGTAGCACTGGGCCAGCAGGACTCCGGTAAACCGGGCTGTAGCGGGCTAACAGGACTCCGGTACTCAAAGCGTGACATTTCCCCGAAGGGACAGACACAGGAACGAAGAAGGACACATGCCGGCCAGCCTAAGTGTTCCAGAGCAGTAGCAAGCTACCATGGCTCAGCGGTAACACTAGGAGACATTTCCCGGTAAGAGAGGCTACTAAAGATAAACAACTAGATGGTCAGATCCCACACATACCAAGCATTTCAATAACATACACACAATATGCTCGATATGTGCAACACAACATGGCATCACAAAATGACTCTACGACTCAAGTAGTTTATCAATAGGCTCCGAGGAGCGAGATATTACAAACATGGGTCTCATGACCCAACAATCAGAGCATACAAATCAAAGCACAAGCGGAAGCTATCATGTCTGAGTACAGACATCTATAAATGAAAAAGGCTGAGAAGCCTGACTATCTACCAGATCCTGCCGAGGGCACAAGATCGTAGCTGAGGTATCAAGCTAAACGTCGAAGTCCAAGCGGAACTACTAGTGAGACTGAAGTCTCTCTGCAAAAACATAAAATAGGCAAACGTGAGTACAAATGTACCCAGCAAGACTTACATCAGAACTATCTACATATGCATCATTATCAACAAAGGGGTGGTGGGGTTTAACTGCAGCAAGCCAGCTTTGACTCGGTGGCTATCCTAACTACGACTGCAAGTGAATCTTTTGAGGTGGCGCACACGAGTCCACATATTCACCATATCAATACACCACTATGGATCCGCTCCCGTCTCCCTACGAGAACGCCATCCATAGCACTCACGCTTATCTTGCGTATTTTAGAGTATCCACTTTCACTTGTCCATGAACTGATATAAGCAACCCAGAAGTCCTTTACCGCGGACACGGCTATTCGAATAGATGATGTTAACCCTGCAGGGGTGTACTTCTTCATACATGTTTCCACCACTTAGCGTCTGCACACGACATGTGCTCGGCAGACTTCAAGCGAAAGCCGACGTGGGTGTAGACCACGACCTACCTAAACACTCAAGTCTCTAGTCCAGGTTTATCGCCTATTCGGGTTCCATCCATGAGGAGATCCGGCCGGAGTTTCGCTCACAGCCCCAAACGATGTGAACAGGGTTCCCGAGATACCAAACGGGCATCCGGTACACCGTGCCACGTACCTACCGCATCACAGCCCACCCCTACGGTCAGCGCTGTCCACGGCCTCCAGTAAGCTACAAACACCAGAAACTACTTGCAACTCCTGGACAGAGGACTAGGGTGAATAAGAAGTCGAGCGGGGTCATATTTCAGGGCCCAATGTATGGTAGTAGCTGAATCATGGATCACAAACACAGAACTCAGTTCCTGAGGACGGCTTCAATGAGACAACCCACCATGTACTCCTACATGGCCTCTATACCAACACTGTCAGGACCCCGACTCGATGTCACATCGATCTAGCCGGTAACACCTCATATCACTTTGCGGCCTCACGCACGGTATCCCCACGGGTGTCGCCTTACCTTTGCCCGGGACCGTTTGCGCCTTTTGGCTCACGTATATGATAGTGTCGCTAGCATCCATATGATAAGGAGCCCGGGCTGACATGACTAGTCGTAAACCCAAAGTGGCACAGACTTACAGGGACAGGCATCCATGACCCAGCTTCGAACGTGTCGGTCATCAGCAAGTGGGTCCGGGCTGTAGCACTGGGCTAGCAGGACTCCGGTAAACCGGGCTGTAGCGGGCTAACAGGACTCCGGTACTCAATGCATGACATTTCCCCGAAGGGACAGACACAGGAACGAAGAAGGACACATGCCGGCCAGCCTAAGTGTTCCAGAGCAGTAGCAAGCTACCATGGCTCAGCGGTAACACTAGGAGACATTTCCCGGTAAGAGAGGCTACTAAAGATAAACAACTAGGTAGTCAGATCCCACACATACCAAGCATTTCAATCATACACACAATATGCTCGATATGTGCAAATACAACGAAGCATCACAACATGACTCTACGACACAAGTACTTTATTTAAGGCTCAGGGAGCCATACATAACATACACAAAGGTACGGGTCTCACGACCCAACATACAAGTCATACAGTCATACAAACCAGCAGCGGAAGTAACTTGTCTGAGTACAGACAACTAGTAAAATAAAGGAGGCTTGGAAAGCCTAGCTATACTATGTGGTCCTTCACAAGCTCAGGGTCACCACCTGGGTCCTTAGCCTACTCGTTGATGTCAACGTCTACATAGAACCCATCAGAAGGGGTTGCAGCGTCTTCTGTAAAAATGTAAATTATAGCAACATGAGTACAAAGGTACTCAGCAAGACTTACATCAGATCCTACATACATGCATATTATCAAGAAGGGTTGGTGGAGTTATTGCAGCAAGCCAGCTTTGACTCTTGGCTAGGCTATCCTACGATACTCCAACTTGAAATGGTTTTGCGCACACGAGTCCACTACTCACCACTTCAATACACTACCGAGGATCCGCCTCCGTCTTCCTACGGAGGAGCCATCCTCGGCACTCACACTTATCTTGAGGATTTTAGCAGTTTCCATTTACTTGTCTATGAACTGTATAGGCAACCAAGTAGTCCTTTACCGCGGACGCGGCTATTCGAATAGATCATGTTAACCCTGCAGGGGTGTACTTCTTCATACACGCTCTCACCACTTACCATCGTTTACACGACATGTACTCGGCAACCTTCAAGCGGAAGCCCAACGTGGGTGTCGGCCACGACCTACCTAATCACCTAAGCCTCCAGTCCAGGTTTATTGCCTATTCAGGTTCCATCCGCAGGGAGTCCGGCCGAGGTTTCCCATACGGCCCCGAACGATGTGAACAGGGTTCCCGAGATACCTAACGGGTATTCGGTACACCCGGCCACGTACCTACCGCATCACAGCCCACCCCTACGGTCAGCGCTGTCCACGGCCTCCAGTAGGCTACAAACACCAGAAACTACTTGCAACTCTTGGACGGAGAACTAGGGTGAATAAGAAGCCGAGAGGGTCTATTGGTTTCGGGCCCAATGCATGGTAGTAGCTGATTCATAAATCACACATACAGATCTCAGTGCTTAAGGTCGGCTTCAATGAAACAACCCACCATGTACTCCTACATGGCCTCTCATCGATACCTTTACCAAATCGTGTTCACCACACCACTCTCATTACCTACATAATCATTTCACTCTAGCCCATCACCCAGATGAACCAGACCTGACACGACTCTAAGCATAGCAGGCATAGCAAGGTAGGAACAACACATACATATGGCTCAATCAACTCCTACACATGCTAGTGGGTTTCATCTAGTTACTGTGGCAATGACAGGTCATGCAGAGGAAATGGGTTCAACTACCGTAGCACACAGCAGTTTGAAACGCGTTGTCTTAATGCAGTAAAAGAGAGCAGGAGCGAGAACATGGGATTGTATCGATATGATCAAATGGTTGGTTGCTTGCCTGATGGTTCGATGCACTGATACGGTTCTTCGTTAGGGTAATCACGGTACTCCTCGGAGACAGAACCTGTCGAAAGGACACCGATACACAACCATCACCAAACAATGTGCAACAATATGATGCATGCATGAAACATGGCAATATGAGTGTGTTGGGCTAATGCAACTAAAAACCAGAAGGGTTTGAACAAATTTGAATCAAAGATTCAAATTTCAAACTCAAACATGGCCTTTTAAAGTGCTTTTCCTTGTTCTGCATTTAACATCAATTTAACTTGTTTGATCATGCATGAAAATAGTATAGATGGATAGATTGAATTTTTCTGATCATTTTTCATATATAATTTGTCCAATTTGGAGTTACAGAATAAAAGTTATGAATTTTTGAAGTTTAAATAATATTCTGGAATTTCCTGATTTAAATTAAACCCAGAAATATATATATTGCGCCAGCATGACGTCAGCATGACGTCAGTGGTCAACTGCGGCTGGCTGGGGTCAAACCTGACGTGTGGGGGCCACACGTCAGTGACAGGGGGGTTTAACAGGGTTAAATTAATCCTAATTAGGGATTAGTGGCGCTGGGGCCTACTGGTCAGTGTCAGGGGGTTTGACTAACAGTAATTAGCGCTAATCTAACCACCTAGCCGACGGGGCCCACGCGTCAGTGACCCTGGGGGGGTCAAACCCCAGGTCAAACAGGTCAAACCCGCCGGCGACATGACGCCGGCGAGGCCCGAGACGGTGGCGCGATGCGGAAACACGCTACAGGGCACGGGCGAGGCCGTGCTTGGGCTCGTTGGAGAGCCCTTGCTCCCGCGCGTCGAACGGTGGCCGTGGCTGGGCCTGGGGTGGCCGGAGTCGACGACGGCGAGCTCGGCTGCGGCCGCCGAGGTTCGGTCGTGCACGGAAACGGGGTTGGAGCTCGAAGGCGAGCGAAGCAAGGCGCTAGGGATGCTCTACGGGGCCTTACGAACTTGTTGGACTCGCCGGGGTGACCAAATGGTCACCGGAGCTGCGTCGACGGCGAGCTCGGCGACGGCGGAGGTTCGGCCATGGTGGGAATGGGGTTATGGTGCGGGAACAAGGGGGAAAAGAGGGGGAAACGGTGGTGGAGCTCACCGCGGTTGCAGTGGGCGTCGAAGCGGGCTCGGGGACGCGCTGGAGACGGCGAATCGACGGCGATGGTCTCCGGTGGCTGAGGAGGGGAACGGCGACGTGGCGGCGATGCAGGGCTTCCGGAGGGGCTTGGCTTGGTGGGGAGGAAGAGGGAGTCGAGGCGGAGCTCCTGAGCTCAGCGGAGGGGCGAGGGGTGGCCGGTGACGGCTGCTATGGCGAACGGCGGCGATGGTGGTGTTCGGCCGTGAGAGAGAGAGCGAGGGAGAGGAGGGGAAGAACCGAGGGAGAGTGAGAGAGAGCAGGGGGGAGGGCGTGGCGTCGTCCGGGGCATCGAGGCGAGGAGGGGAGGGCAGGCAGGCAGGCGAGCAGGTGGCGTGGCGCGGTGGCGCGCGCGCGCGCCGGCCACACTCCCCTCCCTCTGTCGAGGACGAAGACGACAGAGGAGGGAGGCGGGCTGGGCCGCCTGCTGGCTGGGCCGGCCAGCTGGCTGGGCTGCACAGGGAGGAGCCCAGGTAAGCTTCTCCCTTTTATTTATTTTTCTTTTCTAATTTCTGACATTTGTTTTGATTTAAATAAAATATTAAATCATTTATTTACCTTATGCCAATTTTTGCAGGAGCTAGATATATTATTCCAGAGTTCATTTATAATTGGCATAATATTTGGACATATATTAATATATATAAATAATATATTTCCAATGCAAATATTTATGCATTAATTCCAAATGCCCAAAATAAATACCTATGAGCTCTTAAAAATATTGGTTTGATTTTTATCTCTGTCCAATATTTTCAGAGAGCAACATGAGCATTTTCTTGGACCCTTTTGGAGAAATTTTTATTTGGGTCATTTTTCAGAAATGATTCTGAGGGTTTCACAAATCCCCATTTCAAATTAAATGGAAATTTAAACATGATGCACACACTCTGATGCATGACTAGCTAGGGTGTGACAGTTCCTCTCTGTCGTCACCGATAGGCTCGATGGCTTCTTCGACCATCATCAACGACGCAGTCCAGGGTGAGAACTTTCTCCCCGGACAGATCTTCGTATTCAGCGGCTTTGCACTGCGGGCCAATTCGCTTGGCCATCTGGAGCAGATCGAAAGCTACGCCCCTGGCCGTCAGGTCAGATTCGGAAGTTTGAACTTCACGGCTGACATCCGCGGGGACTTGATCCTCGATGGATTCGAGCCACAGCCGAGCGTGCCGCACTGTCACGGTGAGCATGATTTAGCTCTGCAGCCGGACAGTACCCTGGAGGCCGCACTCGAACCCGCTCCGATCTTCAATTCGGAGCCGGCTGCGCAGATCGAGGACGGATGGCTAGACACCGCCTCGGGGGCTGCAACCTCTACGGTGATAGAGCCAAACACTGACTTTGTCCCTCATAAAGCTCGTGACTCCGAGGTGCTGGACTCCTCGCTGGACTCCGAACCTCCCGCGCCCCCTCCGATCGAGTCCGATTGGGCGCTGATCATGGAGTTCACCGCAACGGACATCTTTCAACGCTCACCTTTCGGCGACATCCTGAGTTCGCTAAAGTATCTCTCGTTATCAGGAGAGCCCTGGCCGGACTACGGCCAGGACAGTTGGGGTGCGGACGACGAAGAAATTCAAAGCCCACCCACCACCCAATTAGTAGCCACTGTCGACTATCTAACCGACATGCTAAACTATGACTCCGAAGACATCGACGGTATGGACGACGATGCCGGAGACGACCAATAACCAGCGCCTACCGGGCACGGGAAAGCCACCCCAACTCACGACGTATACATGGTGGATACACCAAAAGGAAGCAATAATGAGGAAAAACGGGACGTGGCGAAGGACAACTTGTTAGGACCCCGACTCAATGTCACATCGATCTAGCCTGTAACACCTCATAACACTTTGCGGCCTCACGCACGGTATTCCCACGGGTGTCGCCTTACCTTTGCCCGGGACCGTTTGCGCCTTTTGGCTCACGTATATGATGATGTCGCTAGCATCCATATGATAAGGAGCCCGGGCTGACATGACTAGTCGTAAACCCAAAGTGGCACAGACTTACAGGGACAGGCATCCATGACCCAGCATCGAACGTGTCGGTCATCAGCAAGTGGGTCCAGGCTGTAGCACTGGGCTAGCAGGACTCCGGTAAACCGGGCTGTAGCGGGCTAACAGGGCTCCGGTACTCAATGCGTGACATTTCCCTGAAGGGACAGACACAGGAATGAAGAAGGACACATGCCGGCCAGCCTAAGTGTTCCAGAGCAGTAGCAAGCTACCATGGCTCAATGGAAACACTAGGAGACATTTCCCGGTAAGAGAGGCTACTAAAGATAAACAACTAGATAGTCAGATCCCACACATTCCAAGCATTTCAATCATACACACAATATGCTCGATATGTGCAAATACAACAAGGCATCACAACATGACTCTACGACACAAGTACTTTATTTAAAGGCTCAGAGAGCCATACATAACATACATACAAGTACGGGTCACACGACCCACATTCAAGTCATACAGTCATACAAACCAGAAGCGGAAGTAACTTGTCTGAGTACAGACACGAGTCCACTACTCACCACTTCAATACACCACCGAGGATCCACCTCCGTCATCCTTCGGAAGAGCCATCCTCGGCACTCACGCTTATCTTGAGATTTTTAGTAGTATCCATTCACTTGTCTATGAACTGTATAAGCAACCAAGTAGTCCTTTACCGCGGACGCGGCTATTCGAATAGATCATGTTAACCCTGCAGGGGTGTACTTCTTCATACATGTTTCCACCACTTAGCGTCTGCACACGACATGTGCTCGGCAGACTTCAAGCGAAAGCTAACGTGGGTGTAGACCACGACCTACCTAAACACCTAAGTCTCTAGCCCAGGTTTATCGCCTATCCAGGTTCCATCCGCAGGGAGTCCGACCGAGGTTTCCCATACGGCCCCGAACGATGTGTACAGGGTTCCCGAGATACCTAACGAGTATTCGGTACACCGTGCCACGTACCTACCGCATCACAGCCCACCCCGCGGGTCAGCGCTATCCACGGCCTCCAGTAAGCTACAAACACCAGAAACTACTTGCAACTCCTGGACAGAGGACTAGGGTGAATAAGAAGTCGAGCGGGGTCATATTTCAGGGCCCAATGCATGGTAGTAGCTGAATCTTAAATCACGCATACAGATCTCAGTTCTTAAGGTCGGCTACAATGAAACAACCCACCATGTACTCCTACATGGCCTCTCATCGATACCTTTACCAAATCGTGTTCACCACATCACTCTCATTACCGACATGATCATTTCACTCTAGCCCATCACCCAGATGAACCAGACCTGACACGACTCTAAGCATAGCAGGCATAGCAAGGTAGGAACAACACATACATATGGCTCAATCAATTCCTACACATGCTAGTGGGTTTCACCTAAGTACTGTGGCAATGACAGGTCATGCAGAGGAAATGGGTTCAACTACTGTAGCACACAACAGTTTAAAACGCGTTGTCTTAATGCAGTAAAAGAGAGCAAGAGCGAGAACATGGGATTGTATCGATATGATCAAATGGTTGGTTGCTTGCCTGATGGATCGATGCACGGATACAGTTCTTTGCGAGGGTAATCACGGTACTCCTCGGAGGCAAACCCTGCCGCAAAGAACACCGATGCACAACCATCACCAAACAATGTGCGACAATATGATGCATGCATGAAACATGGCAATATGAGTGTGTTGGGCTAATGCAACTAAAACCAGATGGGTTTGAATCAATTTGAACCAAAGATTCAAATTTCAAACTCATAAATGGCCCTTTAAAGTGTTTTATCTTGTTCTGCACTAAACCTCAGGTTAGCTTGTTTAAACATGCATGAAACTAGTACAGATGGATAGATTGGATTTTTCTGATCATTTTTCATATATAATTTGTTTGATTTGGAGCTACGGTTGAATTTATATGAATTTTTGAAGTTTGTAACAATTTCTGGAATTTATAAATCATTTTAGATTTATTTTAATTTTAGAAAAGGTTTACTGCGTCAGCATGAGGTCATGCTGACCTCAGCAAGTCAACAGACCCGGTCCAGGTCAAACTGACCAGTGGGTCCAGGGTGTCAGTGGGTAATTAACTAATTTAATTTAGTTTAAACTAATCTGGATAATTAACAGAAGGGGGCCCCACCTGTCATTGACTCAACAGAGTCAACCAGGGCCCACCCGTGGTCAAAGTCAAAACGGCTGCACCGGCGTTTAGCCGCCGGCGAGCCCGACGCGGCGGCGGAAGTGGTTTTGGCCGTTCCGGCCACCAAATGGGTCGCGGAGGGCATCGGAGTGGAGCTGAGGACGAGCCGCGGCTCTTGATGGAGTCAGTTGGGGTCGGGGTGGCCGGAGTTGGCGCCGGCAATGACCTAGGCGGTCACCGGAGTTCGGGTGAAGGCGAACTCGGGGCTAGGGTGTGCGGTGAGGAGCGGGAAGTGCACGGTTGGACTCAACGCAACGTGGTGAGTGCGTTGGACACCGTGAGTTGGCCGGAGGATGGCCGGGAGCACGTCGGCGACGAGATCCGCGGCGGTGCGTGCGGGTGATCTTCGTGCGGTGGCTACACGGCTCGGGGGCGAGAGAGGAAGGGTAGGAGGGGTATCTAGGCTCACAGAGCACCCGTAGAGGCCACCGGCGGGGTCGGGGACGAGCTGATGCGTCGACGGCGTTGAAAGGGATCTCCGGCGACGGCGAACTCGGGCGAGGTCAGTGCGGTGGACTCGGGCCTCACGAGCACGCGGGGCTCGGTTAGCTTGACGAAGTGGACGACGGCGGAGCTCCTGGACACCACGAGACGGAGCACGGGCGGCGGGGAGCGCGGCTACGACGATGGAGCGGCGGCGGTGGCGTCGGCCATGGCTGGGGAGCGCGAGGGGGAGGAGCTGGAGAGGAGAGGAGGTGTCTGGGGGGTTCAGGAGAGTGAGGGGGGGCGATCCACGTCGTTAGCCGGGCGAGTGGAGCGGCAAGGCGGCGAGCAGGTGCATGGCACCCATGCGGTGCTCGCCGTCGAGCACCTGCCTGCCTGCCTGGCCGGCAAGCAGCTCGCTGGTGCGGCGCTGGGCTGGGCCGGCAGGTGGGCCGGGTTGCGGCGCCAGGTAAGTTTTTCCTTTCTGTTTTTTTTCTTTTTCTATTTTTCTGCAACTTTGTTAAATTATTAAAAATACCTAGGCAACTCCTAAAATCACCAAACTGCTCCTGGTCCAAAGTTGGAATATTTCCAACATGAAACATTTTAGTTTAGGAATATTTGAGCATTTGAAATATTTTATATAATTTTAAATGCCCAAATTCAAATACTTATCATTTAATTCAAAGACCCTAAGATGACCTAGAAAATTGTGCAACACTTTTGGCAGAGGTTCTGAACCAAGACAAAAATGATGGACATTTTAGAAGGGCATTTCAGGTTCATTGAAAAAGTTTTTAGTAAACCCTAGTTGGTTTCAGAGGGGGCTGGGGGTTCTGACATCCCCATTTCAGGTTTCTGATGAAAGGATAGACATGATGCAACACTCTAATGCATGAACTAGCTAGGGTGTGACAACTCACCCCCACTCAAAAGAATCTCGTCCCAAGATTTGGGTTCCTCCGGGAAGAAGGCGGGATACTCGAGTCGAAGACGATCCTCCCTTTCCCAGGTTGCTTCATTCTCAGAATGGTGCGACCATTGAACCTTGAGAAACTTGATATTATGACGTCAAGTGGTACGCTCAGCTTGATCGAGGATACGAACGGGGTACTCTCGATACGTGAGATTATCTTGGAGATCAAGCGTTTCGTGGTCTACTCCACGGATAGGATCCGAGAAGCAACGCCTGAGTTGAGAAATGTGGAAGACGTTGTGGACTCTGGAGAGATGCGGAGGTAGTTCCAATTGGTAGGCAACTTCTCCTCACTTTGGGAGAATGCGAAAGGGTCCAATGTAACAAGGAGCCAATTTGCCCTTGATACCGAAGCGATGGGTTCCCTTCAGAGGAGTAACCCGAAGGTAAGCCTTCTCGTCAGCCTCAAAAGTCATAGCCTTATGTTTTCGGTCATATTGACTCTTTTGACGAGATTGGGCTGTTTTCAACTTTTCACGAACGATGCGAACTTGCTCTTCTGCTTCCTGAATCATATCCGGGCCAAAGAATTGTCTTTCCCCGGTTTTTGACCAGTTAAGAGGCGTTCGACACCTTCGTCCATAGAGAACTTCAAAAGGGGCTTTGCCCAAGCTGGATTGATAGCTGTTGTTATAAGCAAATTCGGCAAATGGAAGGCATTTCTCCCACTCCATTCTGAATGAGATAACAGAAGCTCGAAGCATGTCTTCTAGAATCTGGTTGACGCGTTCCACTTGACCACTTGATTGAGGGTGGAAAGCGGTACTAAAAGAAAGGCGGGTTTCCATAGCATTTTAGAAACTTTCCCAAAATCGAGAGGTGAAAAGACTTCCTCGATCCGAGTTAATTTCCAAAGGAACACCATGGAGAGACACTATTCGGGAGATGTACAAGTCTGCTAACTGACTAGCAGTTATACTCTCACGAACAGGTAAGAAACGGGCCACTTTGGAAAGACGGTCGATAATGACGAAGATAGCGTTATTCCCTCTCTTGGTCCTGGGAAAACCGGTAATGAAGTCCATACCAATTTTATCCCATTTCCATTCAGGAATAGCTAGGGGTTGAAGGGTGCCAACAAGCCGTTGATGCTCTGCTTTTACACGACGGGAGACGTCGCAATTAGCAATATACTGAGCAATTTCTCTCTTCATCCTAGTCCACCAGAACCTCTGGCGTAGGTCCTAATACATCTTGGTACTACCGGGATGAATGGTGAGAGGAGATTCATGAGCCTCCTTAAGGATTAACTGCCGTAGATGCTGGTTCTTGGGAACCACTAAACGGTTCTCAAAGTACACAACACAATGATCATTTGTGGAGAAACATCTAGCACCTCCGCTAGCAATGTTCTCCTTGATCTTAGATATTCCCTTATCTTGCTTTTGGGCAGCGATGATTTGATCCGTAAGATTAGGTTTCGCCACCAAGGTGGAAAGAAATCCTTGAGGAACAATGTGAAGGTTAAGCTTCCGAAATTCCTCATGGAGAAGCGGTTGACTTTGTTGTAACATCAGGTTGTTACAATAAGATTTACGACTTAGCGCATCAGCCATGACGTTGGCTTTCCCTGGGGTGTAAGTTATTCCTAAGTCGAAATCTGTGATCAACTCGACCCAACGTCTTTGCCTGAGATTTAAATCCGGTTGGGTGAATATATACTTCAGACTTTGGTGATCAGTGTAGATTTAGCAACAATTACCGAGAAGGTAATGTCGCCATGTTTTGAGTGCATGGACTACAGCTGCAAGCTCTAGATCATGAGTGGGGTAGTTTTCCTCATGTGGGTGTAATTGCCGTGAAGCATAAGCAATTATGTGTCGATCTTGCATGAGAATACAGCCTAGTCCTTGTCGCGAGGCGTCGCAATAGATAACAAAATCCTTGGAAAAATCTGGTGGTACCAGTACGGGAGCAGAGGTTAAACGTCTCTTCAGTTCCTGGAAACTGTGCTCACATTGTGGGGTCCACTCGAACTTTTTATCTTTCTTGAGGAGTTCAGTTAGAGGTTTGGCAACTTTGGAGAAATTCTCGACAAAGCGACGGCAATAGCTCGCTAGGCCAAGGAAACTCCGAACTTGCTTGACCGATTCAGGTGGAGTCCAATTAAGGACGGCTTGAACTCGCTCAGGGTTAACAGCAATGCCTTTACCAGAAATTACATGTCCAAGATAGGTCACTTCTGACAACCAGAATTCACATTTAGAAAATTTGGCATAAAGGCGATGCTCTCGAAGTTTCTTCAACACTAGCCTTAGGTGTTCGGCATGTTCTTCCTCGTTCTTGGAGTAGATGAGTATATCATCGAGGTAAACCATGACGAATTTATCCAAATACTCCATGAAGATTGAGTTCATCAACCGAGAGAAGGTGGCTGGAGCGTTGGTTAAACCAAAGGACATGACGTTGTACTCGTATTGGCCATAACGAGTAACAAAGGCCGTTTTCAGAATGTCCCCATTTCTGATTTTGATTTGATGGTAGCCCAACCTCAAATCCATTTTAGAGAAGACTGAGGATCCAGCGAGCTGATCATACAGGTCATTGATCCTGGGGAGCAGATACTTGTTCTTAATTGTGACCAAGTTGACAGGTCGATAATCTACAACCATCCGGTCCGTACCATCCTTCTTCTTGACGAAGAGGATGGGGCAAGCCCAAGGAGATGAACTAGGTCGGATGAAACCCTTTTTCAAGGACTCATCGAGTTGTTTCTTAAGCTCGGCTAGTTCAAAAGGTGCCATCTTGTAGGGTCTTCTGGAAATCGGGACAGTTCCTGGAATGAGATCTATCACGAATTCGACATCTCTGTCAGGTGGAACACCTGGCAATTCCTCTGGGAAGACATCCGGAAAGTCACAGACTACCGGGACGTCCTCAAGGTCTGGCGAAGGGCTGGCGTTAAGAGAATATAACTGTCGCTTGGCTATTCGGGTCAAGACATTGACTATCTTCCCCGAAGGATGGGTGAGTTGAACAGTCCTAGAGAAGCAATCAATATTGGCATGATGGGCTGACATCCAGTCCATACCCAAGATGATATTAATATCCGAAGATTTGAGGGCTATCAAAGATGCGAGAAAAACAAGTTTGTCGACTTGAATTGCATTTCCATGGCTTACTCTAGAAGTTTGCCATTTGGATCCCGGAGTTTGAATTACCATAGAGGTGGGCATCTCACAGAATGTGGTGTTATGCAGACGAGCATAGCTCTTGGATATAAATGAATGAGATGCTCCTGTATCGAAAAGAACAGATGTCGGGTGGCAATTAACAAGGAGCGTACCGAGAACGACGTTGGGATCTTCTTGAGCCTCTTCCGCAGAAACACAATTAACATGGCCACGAGCAATGGTGGCCGGCTTGGCATAGAACACTTTCCCTGTCGGCTTGCCGTGGCCAACAGTTTTTGCTGTCTGGTTGGCGTTGGTTTGGGGACACTCGCGCATATAGTGGCCTGATTCCCCACTCTTGAAACAAGTCACGGAACTGGTATGTGGGTGAGCATTGTTGGTTGGACCACCATAGGGCTTGGCTGGTGCATATGGCTGAGCTGGGCGAGGCGCCTGGAAGGATGGCCTCGGTGTGAACCTGGGTGGCAGGGCAGTGTTAGGCACCCACACGCGGCGCTTCTGAGGACCAGCACCGGATGAGGAACCCAAGTCACGGCCATGCTTGCGTGTTGCTTCATAATCAGTCTGACCAGTCTCAGCACTGATGGCTTTGTTAACAAGCTTCTGAAAAGATGTGCACTCATGCAGACGGAGGTCGCGGCGAAGCTCAGGACTAAGCCCCTTACAGAACCTTGCCTACTTCTTGGCATCAGTAGAAACTTCCTCCGTTCCATAACGGGCAAGGTTACCAAACTCCCTGCTGTAAGCGTCAACAGAGAGTCGACCTTGAGTGAAACTACAGAACTCCTCACGTTTACGGTCCATGAGACCCTCCAGAATGTGATGTTCACGGAAAGCCTCGCTGAATTCAGCCCAAGTAGTGACGTGGCCCGCTGGGCGCATAGCTTCATAATTCTCCCACCATAGACTGGCGGGGCCTTCAAAATGATATGCAGCAAAGGTGACCTTGTCAACCTCAGCTACTAGCGTAGATTGCAGTTTGTGAGAAATACTGCGAAGCCAGTCATCAGCGTCGAGAGGCTCGACGGAGTGGTGGAACGTAGGTGGATGTAACTTGATGAAATCACTGAGTGACACCAAGTTAGTCCTCTGATGGTGTGTTGTGTTCTGTTCAATACGCTCCAACAAACGGTTGGTCTCCCGCTTGTTTCTCTCAGCCTCTAGCATAACTTCCGCCAGAGAGGGAGGGTGAGGCAGATTTGTATCCCCAACTCTGCTGCCTTCGGCCTGCTCTGGGGGAGCAGGGTTGTTGCGGGTGTTGACCATCCTAGGAAAAACAAGACAATGGTTTAGTCCAACATGACAAGATTCCGACATAGAATGTAGAATGTAATGGACAACTCAGAATGCAAGATGATCATCCGTATGACATGGTAGATACAGAAACTACTTCTTTTATTCCATCGTCATACACACCATACGAGGTTTAGTACAAGACCAACAAGTACTACTACGGTGAGAGGAGGATTACATATCATCGGAGGCATCCCAAGCTCCTATACATTACTTTTCCTACACCCCCGGAATTACTACACGCTAAGTCATATTCCACAAGTCATGCAGGACGGTGGAAATACAACTATTACAATACCTAGTGGATCTACTACTATCTCAGTCATCTGCGTAGTAGTTCTCATAGAAGTCTCCTCCATAGCCTGGAAGTTCAACGTGAGCATCCGGAAACAAACGGTCCTGAGGAGCCTGTGGACCAAAAGGGCTAGAGTGAGGTCTTGGACCAACAAACGGTGGCCTGCGAGGACCACGAGGTGGGGTGATGCCTCCCACATCACGCCAATCCATCATGTCCGGCAGAGCAGACCTAACAGGATACAGATCTCTCATATCCATGCATCCAGCTTGCACAGCCAGTGCAAACCGAGTCAAGGTGGCCCAATGATCGGCGCGGGTGTTGAAAAGCTCCATTCTCAAGGCCCGATTCTCTCGGTCCTTATCCTCGAGCAACTCAGCAGTGGTGCGAGTTAGTGAGTCCTCCTGACTGGGGTCAGCATAGATAGCCCAGAGATAATCGTGCGCTCCAGGAAGTGAAGCTGGCATATACCGAAAGTCGGTGTTGCGAAGCAGGCCAGTCCTGACTCGCATGATGGTCATCATAGAATAAGCCGCATCTTGCACAGCCATCTCAATAGTAACACCGAGCCCATAGGAATAGTGAAGAGCCTCGGTAGAACCAGGATAAGAGGGAAATATCCGGACGGTGCAAAGATACTGGCTTTGGTTAAAATCTCGAAACTGCTCTTCGACCGTGTATTCGGGATACCAACGGTAACCCGTCTCGATCATCACTCGGACTAACATGGCCGTATGACCGGTCACACCAATGCATCGGGTCAGGCGAACCACTTGATTTTGGTCGCGGGTGGCCATCTGAAAGCACAACCATAATGCAAAGGCATTAGAATTTCTAGCAAAATTTTGACAGCATAACGGCTGTAAATGCTCAAGAAGGGTTTGAGACATTTATCAAAAAAATTGCATAGACACTCAACAATATCATATCAAGGTTCTGGATCCAACTTATCAGCATAACAAGGAAGTAGAACTGAACTAGGCTTGTAGTCATCAAACCTATAAGGTACTACTGATTAGTAACACGTGAACCTGATAGAGAGAGAAGATCCTAATCCTTAATCCCCGGTAGAAGAATGGACTGACTCAGATCAGAATGCCATGAGGTAAAGAAGTAAAAAGAGCCTTACATACCATCCCACAGTCAATTCCCCTACATATAACTAAAGCATTTCTAGACTCAACATCGACCAGTTTGGCTTGGAGAACCTACAGGCAGTCCGGCTCTGATACCAACGTTGTCAGGACCCCAACTCAATGTCACACCGATCTAGCCTGTAACACCTCATAACACTTTGCGGCCTCACGCACGGTATTCCCACGGGTGTCGCCTTACCTTTGCCTGGGACCGTTTGCGCCTTTTGGCTCACGTATATGATGATATCGCTAGCATCCATATGATAAGGAGCCCAGGCTGACATGACTAGTCGTAAACCCAAAGTGGCACAGACTTACAGGGACAGGCATCCATGACCCAGCATCGAACGTGTCGGTCATCAGCAAGTGGGTCCGGGCCGTAGCACTGGGCTAGCAGGACTCCGGTAAACCGGGCTGTAGCGGGCTAACAGGGCTCCGGTACTTAATGCGTGACATTTCCCCGAAGGGACAGACACAGGAACGAAGAAGGACACATGCCGGCCAACCTAAGTGTTCCGGAGCAGTAGCAAGCTACCATGGCTCAATCGAAACACTAGGAGACATTTCCCGGTAAGAGAGGCTACTAAAGATAAACAACTAGATAGTCAGATCCCACACATACCAAGCATTTCAATCATACACACAATATGCTCGATATGTGCAAATACAACAAGGCATCACAACATGACTCTACGACACAAGTACTTTATTTAAAGGCTCAGAGAGCCATACATAACATAGATACAAGTACGGGTCACACGACCGACATTCAAGTCATACAGTCATACAAACCAGCAGCGGAAGTAACTTGTCTGAGTACAGACAACTAGTAAAATAAAAGAGGTTTGGAAAGCCTAGCTATACTACGTGGACCTTCACAAGCTCAGGATTACCACCTTTGTCTTAGTCTACTCGTCGATGTTAACGTCTACGAAGAACCCATCAGAAGGGGGTGCAGCGCCTTCTGTAAAATGTAAATTATAGCAACATGAGTACAAAGGTACCCAGCAAGACTTACGTCAGATCCTACATACATGCACATTATCAAGAAGGGTTGGTGGAGTTGTTGCAGCAAGCCAGCTTTGACTCTTGGCTAAACTATCCTATGAGACTCCAACTTGAAATGGTTTTGCGCACACGAGTCCACTACTCACCACTTCAATACACCACCAAGGATCCACCTCCGTCATCCTTCGGAAGAGCCATCCTCGACACTCACGCTTATCTTGAGATTTTTAGTAGTATCCATTCACTTGTCTATGAACTGTATAAGCAACCAAGTAGTCCTTTACCGCGGACGCGGCTATTCGAATAGATCATATTAACCCTGCAGGGGTGTACTTCTTCATACATGTTTCCACCACTTAGCGTCTGCACACGGCATGTGCTCGGCAGACTTGAAGCGAAAGCCGACGTGGGTGTAGACCACGACCTACCTAAACACCTAAGTCTCTAGTCCAGGTTTCTCGCCTATCTAGGTTCCATTCGCAGGGAGTCCGGCCGAGGTTTCCCATACGGCTCCGAACGATGTGTACAGGGTTCCCGAGATACCTAACGGGTATTCGGTACACCGTGCCACGTACCCACCGCATCACAGCCCACCCCGCGGGTCAGCGCTGTCCACGGCCTCCAGTAAGCTACAAACACTAGAAACTACTTGCAACTCCTGGACAGAGGACTAGGGTGAATAAGAAGTCGAGCGGGGTCATATTTCAGGGCCTAATGCATGGTAGTAGCTGAATCTTAAATCACGCATATAGATCTCAGTTCTTAAGGTCGGCTTCAATGAAACAACCCACCATGTACTCCTACATGGCCTCTCATCGATACCTTTACCAAATCGTGTTCACCACATCACTCTCATTACCGACATGATCGTTTCACTCTAGCCCATCACCCAGATGAACAAGACCTGACACGACTCTAAGCATAGCAGGCATAGCAATGTAGGAACAACACATACATATGGCTCAATCAATTCCTACACATGCTAGTGGGTTTCATCTAATTACTGTGGCAATGACAGGTCATGCAGAGGAAATGGGTTCAACTACCGTAGCACACAGCAGTTTAAAACGCGTTGTCTTAATGCAGTAAAAGAGAGCAAGAGCGAGAACATGGGATTGTATCGATATGATCAAATGGTTGGTTGCTTGCCTGATGGATCGATGCACGGATACGGTTCTTCACTAGGGTAATCACGGTACTCCTCGGGGGAAGACCCTGCCGCAAAGAACACCGATACACAACCATCACCAAACAATGTGCGACAATATGATGCATGCATGAAACATGGCAATATGAGTGTGTTGGGCTAATGCAACTAAAACTAGATGGGTTTGAATCAATTTGAACCAAAGATTCAAATTTCAAACTCATAAATGGCCCTTTAAAGTGTTTTATCTTGTTCTGCACTAAACCTCAAGTTAGCTTGTTTAAACATGCATGAAACTAGTACAGATGGATAGATTGGATTTTTCTGATCATTTTTCATATATAATTTGTTTGATTTGGAGCTACGGTTGAATTTATATGAATTTTTGAAGTTTGCAACAATTTCTGGAATTTATAAATCATTTTAGATTTATTTTAATTTCAGAAAAGGTTTACTGCGTCAGCATGAGGTCATGCTGACCTCAGCAAGTCAGCAGACCCGGTCCAGGTCAAACTGACCAGTGGGTCCAGGGTGTCAGTGGGTAATTAACTAATTTAATTTAGTTTAAACTAATCTGGATAATTAACAGAAGGGGGCCCCACCTGTCATTGACTCAACAGAGTCAACCAGGGCCCACCCGTGGTCAAAGTCAAAATGGCTGCACCGGCGTTTAGCCGCCGGCGAGCCCGACGCGGCGGCGGAAGTGGTTTTGGCCGTTCCGGCCACCAAATGGGTCGGGGAGGGCATCGGAGTGGAGCTGAGGACGAGCCGCGGCTCTTGGTGGAGTCAGTTGGGGTCGGGGTGGCCGGAGTTGGCGCCGGCGATGACCTAGGCGGTCACCGGAGTTCGGGTGAAGGCGAACTTGGGGCTAGGGTGTGCGGTGAGGTGCAGGAAGTGCACGGTTGGACTCAACGCAATGTGGTGAGTGCGTTGGACACCGTGAGTTGGCCGGAGGATGGCCGGGAGCACGTCGGTGACGAGATCCGTGGTGGTGCGTGCGGGTGATCTTCGTGCGGTGGCTACACGGCTCGGGGGCGAGAGAGGAAGGGTAGGAGGGGTAGCTAGGCTCACAGAGTACCCGTAGAGGCCACCGGCGGGGTCGGGGACGAGCTGATGCGGCGACGGCGTTGAAAGGGATCTCCGGCGACGGCGAACTCGGGCGAGGTCGGTGCGGTGGACTCGGGCCTCACGAGCACGCGGGGCTCGGTTAGCTTGACGAAGTGGACGGCGGCGGAGCTCCTGGACACCACGAGATGGATAACGGGCGGCGGGGAGCACGGCTACGATGATGGAGCGGCGGCGGTGGCGTCGGCCATGGCTGGGGAGCGCGAGGGGGAGGAGCTGGAGAGGAGAGGTGTCTGGGGGTTCGGGAGAGCGAGGGGGAGCGATCCACGTCGTTAGCCGGGCGAGTGGAGCGGTGAGGCGGCGAGCAGGTGCGTGGCACCCATGCGGTGCTCGCCGTCGAGCACCTGCCTGCCTGCCTGGCCGGCAAGCAGCTCGCTGGTGCGGCGCTGGGCTGGGCCGGCAGGTGGGCCGGGTTGCGGCGCCAGGTAAGTTTTTCCTTTCTGTTTTTTTTCTTTTTCTATTTTTCTGCAACTTTGTTGAATTATTAAAAATACCTAGGCAACTCCTAAAATCACCAAACTACTCCTGGTCCAAAGTTGGAATATTTCCAACATGAAACATTTCAGTTTAGGAATATTTGAGCATTTGAAATATTTTATATAATTTTAAATGCCCAAATTCAAATACTTATCATTTAATTCAAAGACCCTAAGATGACCTAGAAAATTGTGCAACACTTTTGGCAGAGGTTCTGAACCAAGACAAAAATGATGGACATTTTAGAAGGGCATTTCAGGTTCATTGAAAAAGTTTTTAGTAAACCCTAGTTGGTTTCAGAGGGGGCTGGGGGTTCTGACATCCCCATTTCAGGTTTCTGATGAAAGGATAGACATGATGCAACACTCTAATGCATGAACTAGCTAGGGTGTGACACAACTCCCCCAACAAACAACCAAAACGGCGACGCAAGCGCCGCCCGAAGACCGGCCTCGATAAAAACGGCACCCATACGGACCCGGGCCTAGAGCAGGGCGAAGCAGTGGACGACGCACATGTCACCAAGCAGCCAGCCGGACATGAACTGGACAAGCAACCCATCCCCGGCGAAGACGATCTCACATCACCAGAGCATACGAATCTTCATAAAAGGCTCGTCGCCACTGCAAGAAGTTTGAAGAAGCAAAAGCGGAAGCTCAAAATAGCGGAGGACGCACTCAGAATGAGATGGAGCAAAGTACTCAACAGCGCAGATAAACATGGCGCTAGTCACCAGACAAAGAGCTACCCGAAGCGCAACCTGTTGCTCGAATTTGACGAGGAGGCCTTAGAGCCCCGCAGTCAAAAAAGAAAGAAGCCGCCTGGCCGGATAGACGACCAGAGGACAGGCCAAGAGCAACAAGGGGCGCCGCACACAAGCCGGCACACGATCAGCATAAAGATCCTCGGAAAAAGGACGACCCAGTCAGATCTATTTATGGGCCAAAAAAGAAGACTCCAGGAAGCAACATAACCCGCCGAGCATTTGAAGACAATGGCACACCCAAATACAGGGGCGCCGCACACCCACTATGTTTCACCGACGAGGTACTGGATCATGGATTTCCAGCGGGATTCAAACCCGTAAACAAAGAGGCATATGACGGAACAACAGACCCCGGAGTCTGGATTGAGGATTACATCCTACACATACATATGGCCAGAGGAGACGATCTCCATGCCATAAAATACCTACCCCTCAAGCTCCAAGGGCCAGCTCGGCATTGGCTTAAAAGCCTCCCAGAAAATACCATTGGAAGTTGGGAAGAGCTTGAGGATGCGTTTCAAGCAAATTTTTAGGGGACCTATGTCCGCCCTCCGGATGCAGACGATTTAAGTCGCATAACTCAACAGCCCGGAGAGTCAGCATGCAAATTCTGGAACAGGTTCCTCACTAAAAAGAACCAAATAGTCGACTGTCCGGACGCTGAAGCCTTAGCAGCCTTTAAACACAGCGTCCAAGACGAATGGCTTGCCAGACACCTCGGCCAGGAAAAACCAAGAACAATGGCCGCACTAACAAGCTTCATGACCCGCTTTTGCGCGGAGGAAGACAGCTGGCTGGCTAGATGCAGCACCGGCGACCCGAGTACATCCGAAGTCAGGGATGGAAATGGGAAATCGCGACGCAGAAAAGATCAATGCCGGAATAAGGAAAATGGCCCGAATAGTACGGCGGTCAACGCCGGATTCAAAAGCTCTCGGCCGAACAACAAAACACTGCCCCTCAAGGACAACAGTGACGAGCTATCCAACCTAAACAAGATTCTGGATAGACTATGTCAAATACATGGTACCTCCGGGAAGCCTGCAAACCATACCCACAGAGATTGTTGGGTCTTCAAACAGTCCGGCCGACTTAATGCCGAACACAAGGGGCTCGACACACCAAGCAAAAGTGACGAAACCCAAAAGCAGCACTCCGGAAAACAGAAGACTTTCCCACTAGAAGTCAAAACAGTGAACTCACTTCATGTGATAACACGAAAAGACAGTGCGGCACCTGCTATACCAGGACACTGCTCGTAGAATGGGGATAGACCCTACCAAAATTCGCCAGCACTTCCTTCAAAGGAGTGACGCCAGGCCCTTAAGCTAATTATACAGGCTCTGTACCACTAGAGGTTGTGTTCGGTTCATCCGACAACCTCCATCGCGAAAAGCTCACTCTCCATCGCCCCATTCAAACAGTAGCCCTTAAGCACTACTGGGGCGCGCAGCTTTTGCCAGCCCTAATGCAATACCACATTACGCGTTTTTTACGCTCAAGAATGCCCGGTCAACATGGCATAATTTCATTAAAAAGTGACTCCGAGTGTTCCTTGACCACGGAGAACGTGAGACTGCTTCGACAGCCACACACTAATCAGACCTTGCAGGTCAAAGCCCCTAAATACAGGTCATTCAGACCTCGGACATGGTTAGGCCAGTCCGGCGTAACTAAACAAGGGGCTTCCCAGCCGCATACCCCCTATATAAGGGGCCGCGTGCATAATGATGAGAGCCAATAAAGCTCAACTTTCTTCATTTTATTCTATTTTAATACAACTTCTGCATGATATTTCTTGGAAACTAAGTCCTTCTCTTTTACAGATGAAGCACATGCTACACCCGTCCAGGATACAGCACAACGGAGACACAGGCGCAGACGTGCAGCAGGGACCCGTTGCAACGATTCTTTTCAGATTAAGACCCTGCGTAAACCTTTCTTACTGTCTCTTGTTGATACACATCCCCCGGTTTCCCACCATAGTCGAGGAGGAGGCTGGCATTTTGGCATCGGCCGCGTCAGAAGTTCCCGCCTGTACCTGGACACAGGGGGCTTAGGGCATTGTTCTGCCCGGTATCATAAAGATCGAACACCTCAGGGAGTGTTCGGCGTCTCGAGTTAGGCCTTATATGCATCAGCTCCGAATCATGTCTTTGGTTAAATGTTGGGTTTGCCCGGCTCCTGTGTTTTGCTGCCTTACGTTCCGCATCATCGGCTAACGTGGCACCAGGAGAACTACTGCGATTGTGCCCCGGTTCGGCCGCGCGAGCACCTCAGTAGAGAAAGCTGAAAAATGACTGTCATGATATAGCGAGACACTGGTCAACCACTCGATCGACCATTGGAATGTTTAGAATTCCTCCGCTTTGACGAAGGACCACTTCCCAGTCAGGCACATACGCGCCCCGAGTTCGTGGAAGAGCGGTGCCACCAGGGGCTATATAGTAGCCCCACATTCGAGCTCCTATGGCTAAGTGAAAGTGATAAAGCATTATAGTCTGGTTGCCTAGTTTGCTACGCTATCACCTCCTTAAAAGGACCAAGACGTTGGATTAAGTGTGAAAAAGCGCTTTTCTTTTTGCAAACACCCCTGCACCATGTGCGTGGGGGCTGAAGCCAAAGACTGCCATCTTTTAGATTATACATACATATACGGCCGCACAGGAGATTGCTCAATACTTGAACACACAAGTATAAAAAGTTATTGCATTATAAACATGATCTCAGAAATCATACATGTCATTCAAACATAACATCTTTCGAGCACTACGACTCTATTAAACGAGCGCCCTGCAGGACTTCCTCAAAATAGTGCTCGGTGGGGAATCGGCTTTTGTCCGAACCCCGGGATGCAACAGCGGTGGCGTCCATCTCCGCCCAGTATGTCTTACCACAGGCGAGAGCCACTCGTGCACCTTCTATGCATGCCGACCGCTTCATCGCCCCAATACGCGGCACCGCCCCAAGGAATTGCTGCAACAAGCCAAAATAACTCTTAGGCTTGGGCCTTTTCGGCCACAGATGAGCGACCACATCCGTCATGGAAAGTCCGGACAATCTATTCAGCTCAGCCCACTCAACCAGCCGATCACTCAACGGAAGTGGACGCTCCGGCCTATGGAATTGAGACCAGAAAAGCTCTTCCATTTCGTGATCCTTCTGGCTTCAAAAGTGCACGACTGCGTCCGCCGCACTCGCCACCAAGTCCAGATAAGGATCCTCCACACCGTACAATCGGCCCAGCTGAGCATACTTCGGATCCGTGAACTTCCTACGCAGCATAACGGGCTTTCCAGCCATAATGTCTCCGACCTGACGCAGTTCCTCCTTCATAGCCCGCATCGCACTACGGGCATCCTTGGCTTCGGCGTCGGCCTTCTTCAGGTCCTCTTGCTCCACTCGGCGTTCTCTTTCAAGAACCTCTGGGCGGTCGGTAGCAACTTTTAATTTCGTGGCCATTCCGGCCATCTCCTCCCTGCTTCGGCAGTGAGCAGCCTTCTCGGCTTCTAGCTCTTCCGCTGCTTTCGAGGCAGCCGCCTCGCTTTGTCTGGCTTGCTCCTTGGCCCGAGCAAGTTCTGCTCAAAGGCCTTCCACAACAGCAGCACTATCTGCATCAGGCATACAAATTGTAAGGAATGGGCGTCAGCTCCCTTACTAGGCGACCGCCGAGCAACCACATACCTTGTGACTCATCAAGTCGTTTATTGACCAGCGAGATGTCCGCATCCGCAACGTCGTGTTGCCTCTTCAGCTCGGCAAATCCATCAGTCCGGCTGGCCACCGAACGTTCCGCCACCTGCATAGGAAAGGCGACAATCTATAACTGAGATTATGATCCTCGGCACGCTATCGCTTTCGATAGCATACCAAGTCTCAGGGGCTACTATCTATACAGGGCGCACTTCATGTGCAAAACTGTCAAAAGGTATGTCATTTTTGCGTACCTCAAACCCCGTCAACAAAGTTCTGACGGCCTCATACAACCCGCTTTCGGCGGACGAGATCCTCTCAATCACCCTAACCATTAATGTGCGGTGATCTTCTGAGACAGACGCCTTCCCGAGCAAATCCTGCAGCTCCACCGATCGTACTCCAATGGGTGCCGAACTCTCCGGCCCCGCCGGACTCGGGGAGACCCTCCGTGACGACACCTCAGGGTCGCCCGCCCCGCACGACGGGGCGGCAGATGGAGGCCTTTCGCTCTCCATCATCTCCGGACGAAGGTCTCCCGACGATGAGCTGTGCTGAGAAGGGCTGAGATCTGAACTACAAGGTGAAAACTTCGGTTACCCTTAGAAATTAAACAGGGATGTCCACTATTACAAAATTCCCCTCTTTACTTACGGCTTGCTAGAGGGCTGATTCCTCCGAGGAGACAGTACGGCCGAGGCTCTTCCCGGGCACAGGACCTTCCGGTACAGATTTCTTTCCCCGCTTTGAGGCCTTGGCCTCTGGGTCTTCGAAAGCGGTCCTCTTCTCCCCCTGGAAGGAGGGACTCTCGATTCCTCCCTTACTGAAAGCCTCCATGGCTGAGGTGGTAGATCCCCTGTGCCCTTCTTCGCACTCCTCCGAAGGTGCAACCTCTAACATTTTTGACTAACACGGGATCCTGCGTGGTCTCTGGGAGGGGGCCGGACACCGTATCAGTTTTTCTTGCGCTATCCACTCATGTCCACGGGATAGCTGGTTAAAAGGCAAACCCACAGTAAATAAATGGACGATGTGTCCAGACACACGGCTACTTACTTGAGTATCTGGGCGATTGCAGCTTAGGCCAGCATCCTCGGTCAATTCCGGACGGATCTCTTGCGATCCGAAGAACAGTTTGTACATCTCTGCGGGTGTCAAACCCATGAAGTGTTGAAGAGCTCGTGGCCCCTCCAGATTAAATTCCCATAGGCGGAGGGGGCGACGTTTGCAAGGAAGTAGGCGCTGGATCAACATAACCTGTACCACTACGGCCAGATTGATCTCCCTTTCTTGGAGGCCTCGAATCTGGTCCTGCAACAGGGGAACGTCCTTGGACGGCCGCCAGTCACGCCCCTTGTTGACCCATGATGTCAGCCGCTGTGGAGGGCCCGAGTGGAAGACGGGCGGCAGCCTCTGCCTGCTTCCCCTGGGAGCGGTGATATAGAACCACTCCTGTTACCACAAGCCAAGCTCCTCCTGAAAAGAGCCCTCGGGCCATGGAGCATCGGCCCTCTTACTTATAACCGCCCCGCCGCACTCTGCCTGACGCCCCTCAATCATCTTCGGCTCCATGTTGAAGGTTTTGAGCCACAAGCCGAAGTGAGGGGTAGTGCGGAGGAAGGCTTCGCAGACGACAATGAATGATGAGATGTGGAGGATGGACTCCGGAGCCAAGTCATGGAATTCCAGCACATAGTAAAACATGAGCCCCCTCACGAAGGGATCTGTCGGGAAGCCTAAACCCCGACGGAGGTGAGACACGAACACGACGCTCTAGCCAAGCTCAGGAGTAGGAATAACTTGCCCTCGGGCAGGCAGCCTATGCGAAATCTCGTAGGTTAAGTACCTGGCATCTCTTAGCTTTAACACGTCCTCTTCCGTGACGGAGGAGGGCATCCACCGGCCTCGTAGGTCGGGGCCGGACATTGTCGAAGATCGAAGGTGCCCAAATATGGAGCCCTGGGTGTTGGAACTCGAGGCGAGGGGCGGATTCGATAGAGGATTGAAGAAAAAGAATGGGCCTTGGTCTCATTATAAAGAGGAAGAATACCAAGAGCCGTCCCCGTGACTGTTTGGAACCCGCCTTCGATGGAGGGGGCGTGGCAACGGGCGTGGTTGGGTTACCCACGTCCGTATTGATGGGAATCCTGGAATATGGGGAACACGATCTCTGCTTCGACAAGACGTGCCAAGGAAAACGCCTCGCTAAACGCGCTGAGGTGATACAATAAAAACAATTCGAGTAAAGGCTTGGTAATGGTGTGACGCCACGCCACAAAATATGTCAGCAGATTGAACTTGTGTAATATTATTCTCTCTACGGTGGTACGTGGACTTTATTTTTGCAGAGCCGGACACTATCCTGGTGTTCACAATCTTCTATAAATTATTCGGAGGAAGAACCCGCCTTGCAATGCCGAAGACAACATGCGCGCCGGACTCGTCGTCATTGAAGCCTGGTTCAGGGGCTACTGAGGGAGTTTCGGACTAGGGGGTGACCGGATAGCCGAACTATCATGATCGGCCGGACTCCAAGACTATGAAGATACAAGATTGAAGACTTCGTCCCGTGTCTGGATGGGACTTTCCTTGGCGTGGAAGGCAAGCTTGGCGATACGGATATGTAGATCTCCTACCATTGTAACCGACTCTGTGTAACCCTAGCCCTCTCCGGTGTCTATATAAACCGGATGGCTTTAGTCCATAGGAGGAACAACAATCATACCATAGGCTAGGTTCTAGGGTTTAGCCTCCTTGATCTCGTGGTAGATCTACTCTTATAACACACATCATCAATATTAATCAAGCAGGACGTAGGGTTTTACCTCCATCAAGAGGGCCCGAACCTGGGTAAAAATCGTGTCCCTTGTCTCCTGTTACCATCCGCCTAGACGCATAGTTTGGGACCCCCTACCCGAGATCCGCCGGTTTTGACACCGACATCTGGGCACCTCCATCTCCAAGTCTTCGGAGGCGGCCCTCTTCTTCCCGCGAGGGGAGGAGGTCTTAGATTCCCCTCCCCGACTATCCTCCTTTGGGGAGGTAGCCATTCCCCTGGTTTGGATGTGCAATGTGTGAAGTTCTGCTTCTGTGTTCTTCCCTTCGTCTTTCCCTGAGGGCACTTTACTTAGCACACGACCAAGCTTCTTGGCTATGGTAGGACTGGGCGAGCCTTCGGGAAGTGGCGCCGGACACCTGATTCTCTCCGCCTTCCTGAGCCATTCCTGGCCAGGGAGGATTTTCAGAATAATGTTATGATAAAAATAAACAAAGTGTTTGGTTTCTCTGTTGCTTACTTGGGTATCTGGGCGATTGCCGCTCAGGCCCGCATCCTCGGTGGTGTCCGAACACTTTACTTGTGGTCCGAAGAATAATTTATGCATCCCTTCGAGCGTGACGCCGAAGAAGTGCAGAATAGTCCGCAGACCTTCTGGATTGAACTCCCACATCCGGAGAGGCTGACGTTTGCACGACAAGATCGTCGGACTAGCATTACCTGAATTACGCTTACAAGGCTGATGTCCCTTTCAAGAAGCTCCTGTATACGGCTCTGCAGCGTTGGTACATCATTAGGAGCCCCCCACTCACGTCCTACATTGGCCCATGAGCCAGTTGAGGCAGAGGGCCAGAACGGAAGTCGGGGGCAGCCACCCACTTTGTGCCTCTAGGAGCAGTGACGTAAAACCACCTCCGCTGCCATAGATCGGACACCTTCGGGAAGGATCCCTCTGGCCATGGGGCGTCAGCGTTCCTGCTTATTATAGCACCTCCGCACTCTGCATGTCGGCCCTCAATCATCTTAGGGTTCACATTGAAGGTCTTGAGCCATAGGCCGAAGTGCGGGGTGATGTGGAGAAAAGCTTCACACACAATGATGAATGACGAGATATGAAGGATGGTGTCCGGAGCTAGATCATGAAAATCTATCCTGTAGTAGAACATGAGCCCTCTCACGAAGGGATCAAGAGTGAAGCCTAAGCCGCGGAGGAAGTGAGAAACAAATACGACGCTCTCATTGGGCTCGGGAGTAGGGATGATCTGCCCTGGAGCAGGGAGCCTGTGCCTAATGTCGGCGGTTAGGTATCCGACCTCCCTAAGCTTCGCGATATCCTCCTCTGTGATAGAGGAGTCCATCCACCGGCCTTGAAGGTTGGATTCGGACATGATTGGAGATCCGGAGGGCTTAAGCTTGAGCTTCGGGTGTTGATGCTCAAGATGCGAAAAGGCGCAAGCGTGGTTGAAAAGAGGGATAGGCCTCGGCACCTCTATAAAGGTGGTGAATATCAGGCGTCCTCAGCGTAACCGCTTGCGGCTTACCTAAAAAACACGGAGTCATACCAACAGGCCTGGGGTTGCGTACGCCTATATTGATGGAAGATCCCGCGATAAGGGGAACACGATGTCTACTCTGGCAAGGCATGCCAATAAAACCGCCTCGCAACACGTATTGAGGTGGGCCAAGAAAAACCGGTTCGTGTTGGACCGAACCACGGCGTAAGAGCACACCATACAAAAATTGCCAGCAGATCAGATTTATGAAGTGCTATGCTCCCTACGGAAGTTTGCGGAAATTATCTCGCAAAGCTGGACACAATCCTCAATTTACGTTGGAGTATTCGTAGATGGAACCCACCTTGCAATGCCGAAGACAAACTGCGCGCCAGACTCATCGTCATTGAAGCCTGGTTCAGGGGATACTGAGGAAGTCCTGGATTAGGGGGTATCCAGACAGCCGGACTATATACTTTGGCCAGACTATTGGACCGTGAAGATACAAGACACAAGACTTCGTCCCTTGTCCGGAGGGGACTCTCCTTTGCATGGAAGACAAGCTTGGCGATCCGGATATTAGATTTCCTTCTTAGTAACCGACTCTGTGTAAACCCTAGGCCTCTCCGGTGTGTATATAAACTGGAGGGTTTAGTCCTTAGAGGGACAATCATAATCATCATAGGCTAGCTTCTAGGGTTTAGCCTCTATGATCTCGTGGTAGGTCAACTCTTGTAATACCCATATCATCAATATCAATCAAGCAGGAAGTAGGGTTTTACCTCCATCAAGAGGGCCCGAACCTGGGTAAACATCGTGTCCCTTGCCTCCTGTTACCATTAGCCTTAGACACACAGATCGGGACCCCCTACCCGAGATCCGCCGGTTTTGACACCGATAGTGGTCTTAAAAAAGCTCATTATGCCCTATATAGATGGAAGGAGGGAGTATGAATCCATGTTATGTCCAATTAAATTTTTTCGCCTGTTGTATAATGCATGTAACCTACTCATACCAACATTTTAGTGCATTCCAAATGTCTATACTACCGCTGCAATTCGAACTGAATTTGAATTCATTTCTCTATTTCAATAAGAATCTACAATCATGATTGTTGCCAACTTCAACCATCATTCATGTATTACCTTAATAACACACCACATGATTACTATAGAGATAGATATGAACTATGTATATTACATGAACTCGAATTCTATTTTTTGAATACATTTGCTGTACTAACTATATATTCATAATCTAAACCTTGTTCCATACGTACACCGTGTTCATCACACAAAGTATAGTGGCCCGCCCCCTAAATTATGACAAGTATTTAGGCCTGAGTTGCAAAAGCCACACATTAGCCCAAATTATAATCAATGTTATACATTATGATATCTTCTTCAACTATCCGTATCCACTCTTTTATAATGAATTATGATCTTTGTTCGTCTTTTACACCTTCACGATCCTCTCCTATTTGTAGCTAGCTAGCGCTAACTTTCTATCGTGCATGCACACTCCCGCCCCCTCTCACCCACCCTTAGCATCTCCTCCATCGCACACGTTCATTATTTCTCTTTAGGTTGTCCACTCGCGGTGTGTGTAGGCCCCGGGCTCCTTCTTTCCGGCACACACCGGTCGATATACCTCTCTAGCCAAGTGTGCCTACAACAAACACATATATACTTCCCCTCTTCTCTTCTCACCGTCCATGCCCCCCTATGTCCAATACGGTTCCACGCAGGTGCACACTCCTGCCCCTCTTTTCATTGATCACATACTTGCACACTCCTCCCCCTCTACATGGTAGGCCTCTCGCACCACCTCCTAGTCGCACCCCTCTCCCCCTGTCTGTCTCTTCGGACCTTATTTGCTTATAACACATGCAGGTGTGTATATGAACGGATCTCCCTACATACAGCCAGGTCTACTATAATTTGTTTTCCCCACGCACCGATACACTTACCTCGCTAGTTATGTCTCTCCCTTTCTCGGACACACGACGGTTGATCTTACTATGTAGTTATGTATGCTTACCACAACCATATGGTCTCCCCTCATCATCCTTGCATACCTCCTGAACCGTCTCTCACACGCACATTCATAGACAGATAGACATCCCCCTCCCTCTCTTATTGATATTGCACTCATACCCTCCGTTTGTCTATGAGGTGATGTAGGGCGGAACCCTAGGGGTTGATCTTTCATGTTTGGAGTGGATCCTACGGGGAATCACGAAGAACGCGCGGAAGAACACGAGGAAATCATGGGGAGGAATGAGAGAAACACTCAACCGACAAGAGATCAATCACACAAGGTCTAGATCACCGAACACAAAGAGATACACGAGATCCAAAGTCAACAACGGACGATACAAGTGGCGGTAGCTCATCTCCGAGAGGAGGTCTTGAATCCACGAGGGATCTTCCCGTAAAGGGGTCTTGAATCCATGGTGGATCTTCTCCGAAGAGGCTGCGGTCTCTCACGAGGAGGAGATTCGTATGGATGAGCAAAGCTCTATCTCTAAATGAGCTCTCACAATGCTAACCCTAAAACGTAGGTGGAGGGGGAGTATATATAGTATATATAGTCTAGGGGGCGAAAGGGTACATTGGCATCGGCCCAGATGCACTGTATGCACGCAGGGGAGGCCGGATGTCCGGGCGTCGGGACGGATATCCGGGCCTTCGCGAGGTGCCGGATGTCCAGGCTAGCCGGCCGGATGTCCGGGATGGAGTGGCCGGTCTCGGAGCTCTCTGGATAGGCGGGGTCCGGATGTCCGGCGGCTCTTGAAGATCTGGATGTCCGGGCTGTGGCCGGATGTACGGGCTTGCGGGAAGGGCCGGATGTCCGGGCTGGGGCCGGATATCCGGGGCGTATAGCAGCTGGCTCTTCTTCCTTCTCCTCTTCCATGCTTGGCCTTGGTCCTTTGATTCTCCAGGGTCATCTCGGTTGTACCTGAGTATAGGCAAGGTCCGTGCATGAGGTAGTAGCCATGTCTCACTTGTGAAAGTGACGGTTCGAAGAGGAGTGAATTCACCTTGTGTCCAATGGCGTATGTTTGAGGTCTCATCATATGTCCTCTTGGGGCTTGGAGGATAGTCGGAGTGTACATGGGGATGAACGTGGGATGCTCCGCATCATCTCCCCCCCTTGGGAAATATCCAACCTCGGATCATGATCCTCATCACCATGGAAACGGTTGTCGTGAACGTACTTGTAGTTGGACGAAGTTGAAGGCATGGCGCAATCCAAGTATTCCAAGGTGTCACCGGAGTGGTATACATGGAAAAGGAGCAAACACCAACAACACTCGGAAATACAATGGTTAGCTCACACAAAGTGTCCATCATGTAAGAATGAGTCCGTGCGGCAAGATAGTGTGTGACAAAGCGCATGAAGCTTATCAAGATGATCTAGAATGATATATAAAGCATTCATGGGAGGAAAAGCAATCATTGTGTACACAAATGTGTTATGAATATGAGCAATGCAACCACGGTGCAAAATGATGTCATAATGGGATGGTTTATCAAATGCATGAACATGGCAATGGATGCTCAATATGTGAATGCCATCATGCAATTGATGGTGGACAATATGATCATGATGTATGAAAATGCCATCAAGGAAGATCACAACAAATTTGCTAAGAAAGTGAACAAGCTCATATATCATGAATGACATGGGAATACAAGATGCAACAAGGCAATCATAATGTGTGTCAATCCATGCATGGGGTGCAAAATTGTGATGAGTATGATATGTCCATCGAGCATGACATGTGGGAGCACAATCAACAAATATGGAGGTGTGAGTGCAATGTGCCAAAGGAGTGTTGATGTACCAATGCTCGATGTCGTCGCATGAGTGGAAGTCCGAAGGTGCATCCAAGAAATGCGAGCGCTCCTCAATGTGAAGGTCCGTAGAGTCAATCTCCAATGTTGCTCCTCCATCCAATAGATGTAACATGTAGACAACAAGAAGGAAACAACAATGAAAGAGTGACCCATCCAATATGCAAACTTGAGGATGGCTCAAAGGGAAGGAGTTCACCTTTATGAGGATGTCGAAAATGTTGGTGTCGTACATCGTGTATGCCTTCACATAACCAATATGTCTCATGATGGTAATGCCTTGTGAATCCTTCAAAACGAAAGAACATGACAAACAATCAGAAAAACAAATGAGGTTAGCGGAAGTGCAAAACCTATCATTCGTGTGGTAAGATACCCAACAAGTGTATGCATCATGCTCATCATAAGAAACTACAAGGTAGTATTTCATAGTATGGAGGCATATGATGTAAGAACAGCCAAATACAAGAGGTTCAATCAAACAAGCATGCATCACAAGTAAAGTGTCAAAGTCTCCAAGATCAATAATCATAGTATGGTTGCACTGAATACAAGTGGATATGAGAGAGGCAACTAATTGGCACATGAGACAATGATCAAGATATAGCATGTGAGAGGCATGAACATATATGTCATCAACCCAAGAAAGCGAGTAAGACTGGAACATGGGTGATGCAACCAAGCAAGCAATCATAGCAATCAAGTCAAGCAAGCTAGTAGTGCGAACATGCAACATACTAGGAGGAATCATGGAAAGCATGTCATTGGTGCAAATAGTGGGCATGAATAATGCACATGACATATCACAAGCATGAAAGCAAGGTATGAGCAAAATATCATCAATGTATTGACGAGAGACCATATGTAAATAGTAATGGGACATCATGACTCTCCCAACACAACAAGCATCTATAGCATGGAGCACATGATAAACATGGCAATAGCAACAAGGATCTCCACCAAGCATGCAAATACACATAGGAGTATCATAATGGTGAATCATGGGTAGATGCAAGCAAGGGTCACAATTGCATGGAAAAATCATGTAAAGAGGCATAACATGCAAAGTGAACACGGTAGTATGGGCATAAGGTCACGAGTGGTAAATAGCCCATAGCCGTGTGAGAGCCAAGTAGAAGAGATGCGCTTAGTATCATGGCGAACTGGTTCCCCATGGCACTCAAGGACGGGGCCTGCACCTGGCTCCTGAACCTGGCCCCATGCACGATCTCCTCCTGGGACGAGATGCGCACCCATTTCATCGCCAACTTCCAAGGTACTCGTGACCGGCCGCCTGCCGTGAGCGACATATGCCGCATCAAGCAGCAACCAGGGGAGACCCTGCAAAAGTACATCCAGCGCTTCAACAGCGCACGACTCAAGGTTCCCAGGGTGACCGAGGAGGCCATCATTTCGGCCTTCTCCGACGGTGTGCGTGATGTCAAGATGAAGGAGGAGCTAGCGATGCCGTAAGATCTGTGCACTTCCTTGGAGCTATTTAACCTGGCAACCAAGTGCGCCAGGGCTGAGGAAGGGCGCCTTTCCCCTCTCGAGCTGCCAGCCGCAGACCCAAAAGAGAAGAAATCCAAGGGCAAGGACGTGAAGCGCAAGGGGGCTGCCAAGCTCACGGCAGAACCAGACACCAAGCGGGGCAGAGATCAGCTCAAGTCTTTCAAGGGTAGCCGGTACTGTGTGTACCACGACCTCCACACCCACAACACCAACGAATGCCAAGAGCTCTGAGCCATGCGAGAAGGAAGGGCCAGCCAGCGCCCCAACCGCAAGGATCGTGGCTACGAACGAGGAGGAGGAAGGAACGCGGGACGCTGGGAAGATCGCGGCCCTCGCCAAGGGTGGCGCGACCGACCTCGCGAGGATCGCTGGCAGGATCAGCCTCGCGAGGGAGACTGGAGGGATCAGCCTCGCGAGGATCGCCCGCAAGGAAACACAGGCCTCCCTCCACTGCCTCCACAGCCTAGGAGAAACGAGGACCATCATCAGGACAAGGGGGCTGGGGGCTTCCAGGAGCCACGCGCGATCACGTGCATCCTGGGCGGAGCTCAGGCCCCAGCCTCTCCGCGCATCTTCAAGCAGTTTGCCCGCGAAGTGAATGCAGTCCTCCCCAAGCTTGAAGCCACGCGTCCCCTCAGGTGGTCGGCGTGCGCCATCACGTTCAGCTCAGCGGATCAGCTCAACTGCGCGGCTACAGCCGGAGTCCTCCCAATGCTTTGATCCACAGTCATCAGTATTGTGCAAGTAACCAGGACCCTCATCGATGGCGGGGCAGGGCTGAACGTCCTGTCCGTAGAGAGATTCAACAATCTCCAAGTGCCTTACGATCAGCTTCAGCCAACCAAGCCTTTCTCTAGAGTCACCGACGGCTCCATAGTCCCAATCGGGCAGGTCCGCCTCCCTGTCACCTTCGGATCCCGCAACAACTACCGCACCGAGCTCATTGACTTCGACGTCACCCACATCCACCTGCCATACAATGCCATCCTCGGCTACCCAGCTCTCACCAAGTTCATGGCCGTGACTCATCACGTCTACAACGTCCTCAAGAAGCAAGGAAGCGGTGGAGTCATCACGGTGCCCTGTGAAGAAAGAGACGCAGTGTGCTCCCTGGAACGAGCTTTTCAGACCGCGTCACTTGAAGACCCAGATTGTGGGAGCGGGAGGCTCCCTGAAGCCGCTCCCAAGAAGAAGAAGACATCGCCAGGCCCGACCACTCGGGAGGCAGGCCCTTCAGGGTCTGCGCCTGCTCAGGGGGCACCTCCTCCTGTCGCATAGGAAGGCGCCCCCGGCTCCCTCCTCAAGCAGGGCTCGGGGGCTCCCCCTGGAGGGCCACCGACCTTGCTAACGTCACGAGGGAAGCGCTTGGGAACCACTTGGAGGCGTGTTTCAGAGCATGTTTCCCTCAGGAAGGAGCAAAGCAAGGAGGGCCGAACCCTCAGGAGTTCGTCAGTCAGGTCACACAGGAGTTGCAGGAGTCACGAGTCATGAGTGGCAGCCACCGCTTACCCGCAGCAGCTCCCCATCCAGGAGAGGATGGTGGGCTGCGCGTCTGCATCGACATCCTAGGGCTCCACCGAGCAGCCTCTCAGGAGCGCTTCTGGCCTTCACACATGGGGCGCTGCGAAGGCCAGCCCCACAGCTACGTTTGCATGCCCTACGGCTTGCCGAATGTGGCTGCGGTGTGCCAGCGCCTCATGTGGAACATCCTGGACGCTCAGGAGGCCAGGCATTCCGCAGTCCTGGCGGAGATGGAGATGATCCGCGAGGAGCCACCGGCGCCTCCAGGGCCTCCTGAGGCTCCTGGGCTTGGGGGCTCGTGAGGATCGGCCCCTGCAGCCCGCTATGTGTGCTACTTCAACACCCCTTCATCGTCGACACTATCAGGTGACATCTTCCAAGTTTCATTTCCAGCTGGGAGCGCCCCCAGGGCTGCATAATTCCCAGGTCATGTGGGTCCGTCCCTGCGGTGTGTATCCCTTTTGTTCATGTTTTTAGCTTACCTTGTTGGGGGCGCCCCTCGGGCTGCATCATCCCCAAGTCGCTCGGGTCAGACCCAGCGGCATGTATCCCTCCTGCGTTTATCTTCTGGCTATGCATTTGACCCACCATGCTTGTTAATTGGTGCCTGTCTGTGGCACCCCTTCTTCCTTCGTGTCGGCCGCTTGTGCGTTAAAGGGGGGGGGGGTACCTGAGCATCGTGACTCAGGGCTCCTACCGGCTCTCCAGCCCTCACCCTCTGGTTATGTCCGCGGCATCGCGCCCTGGCAAACTAGCGACGGCTGAGACTCGCTCGAGGGCCGGGACCCGAGGATGTAGAGCATCGGCATCTGGCGAAATTTGCAGGAACACATCACAAGTTAAGGCCCAGTGCCAGTTGCAACCCGCCTTGAGGTAGGGCCCCGTGAGCCCCGCGCTGGCTCACGGGTGCCCGGATACACCTCACCAGGCCTTTAGCGCCTCGTCGCCTCTCCAAAGCAACTAACGGCTGACCGCCGCTTGTCATAGCGGACTTTTGCTCTTTTTGTGGTGGACCTGCAGGATCCCTCCAAGGAGAACAACCAGGCCTCGCGCTGTCCTCTTCACTCTCGTCCGTGCGAACCGCTTGCACGTTAAAGGGGGGGTACCTGAGCATCGCGACTCAGGGCTCCTACTGGCTCTCCAACCCTCACCCCCTGGTTTTGTCCATGGCATCGCGACCTGGCAAACCAGTGATGGCTGAGACCCGCTCGAGGGCCGGGACCCGAGGACATAGAGCAGAAAGGGGAGCAGAGGCGAGAGGGAAGAGACACACGGGGACCTCGTCAGGCAACCCCTCGCTGGCCAATGTGCAAGCCTAGCGCCGCACCAGGAAGCGTTTACTGCCTCTCGAGATAAGTCACCCTCCGGAAACACTAGCCATCGTTGCACCGTCACCGCATCCGATGCAATCCCGTGTTAGCAACGTCGCATTCCTTTCTCACCGAACGATAGCTGCTTGAGCGCTAAAGGGGACCTCCTGAGCACCGCGACTCAGGGGCTCTTACTGGACCCCAGGTTGCTCACCTCCTGGCCTTGACCACAACATCGCGACCTGGCATACCAGCGACGGCTGAAGCCGCCTTGGGACCGGGACCTGTCAGCGCAGAGCACCAAGCCCTCATGAGGTTCGAAAGGAAGAAACTAAGCTAAGACGGGATAAGCGTCTCACACCACTTCACGATAAGGGTCATATCGACAAAAGAAGCTACAGACACCTTACAAGCCCCCACGAGGTGTGTTTTTGGTTCCTCGCAGGGACAAAAGACGCGTATCCTAAGGATTCCTAACTACAGGAACCGTCGCGGCGGACGCCATCATTAGCAGTGGGCCACCGGGCTCCGGCGCCAACCTCATCCAGATCAGAGGCAGCGGCGGCCTAACGAGCCCGTCCTGCTCCGAGAGTGGCGCAGGCTTGGGGGCTCGTAGCTGTCGTCGCTCGTCTCCGGAGTCGCGAAGAGCTCGGCGGAGTCGTTGGATCCCCCGGCACCTTGCCGCTTGAGGAGCTGCTGGAAGAACGTGCAACGACAGGCCTGGTCCCTGTCGCCCCGGAGATTCTGTAGCTGCCCCTGGGACAACACTCCAGCCGGCACCCATCCTCATCGAAGACCTTGAAGAACATCACGGAAGCGCCATCGAAATCTAGGTGGATCACGAGGGCACCCCTCGTCCCGCAAACCCGGGCGATCTCGCCCCGGCCATGGGTCATGAAGACCTTACCTGGAGCGACGACCTCGACATCCGCATCGGTCGCGGGAGCCGGCAATCAGCGTGCTACAGCCAAAGCCTGAAGGGCCCCCTCGGCAGAATCTCGAAGGCAAAGGAGGGAGGAAGGCGAATCCAAGATCGAGGAGGCATGGCGGCATGGAGCACAAACTCTCGGGAGGAGCCCTCAGCGTGAACTCCAGGAGGGACAACGCGCACCGCTGTGACCCGCCGGTGCCGACGGCGGCGTCGTCCATGGCGCTCGGCATCAGCTCCTGCAGGGCCCTCAAGGTGGGCGTACAAAGGCAGAGGAAACCCTGGCGACGGCCACTCGCACCATGGCCTCGACACCTCCTGCCGCACGCCCTCATCTCGGCGGCAGAGGACCAACCGCTTCTTTGGCGGAAGCGGGTCAAGACCCTCTCGGGGGGCCTTTCCCTTCACTTCTGTAGAGAACCGGCGTATCGAAGCCATTGCGGCAAGGCGGAGCAGTGGCGAGGATGAAGGAGAGGAGAAGTAGCAGAGGAAGATGAACTAGAATGGCTCACGCTGTTCCGTACTTATAGCCAGGGGACGCCAACCGCCGGTTTCCACGATCGCAGGTAATCATGATCAGTTTTTGCATGCAGGGACTTACCAGTTTGTGCAGTTATCTAGGCGTCGTGGGGGAGAGGAGCCGCCCACGTCCAATCAACCGCAACGCGGCACCCGAGGCCGCAGGCTGATAGGGCCCGCGGAGGTTCGCACTTGCCCTTTCTCCTGTCTGCTCAGCCAAGTCCGGGCGCGCCTTGTGCCCGGGGGCTACTGTCGGTGTTCTGGGAATGGGGGTCCCTAGACTTGCCTGCCTGTGGCCTGGGTGTGGCTCAAGGGGTGGCCCAGCATGGCCCATCTTCATCATCACGAGTTCAAGACCCTCGCGAGGGGCCAAGCCTCGCGGGGCGGACGACAGGAGGCTTCCTCAGGGATGGCCTCGTCAGACTGGCTCACGAGGAGGCGGAGAGATCAAGGCAGGGTACCTCGCGAGGTGCCCATGACGCAAGCCATGACGACCAAGGGCGTTAGGCGGGCGCCAACCCGCACAGTGTCCTTCTTTCCTCTTTGGTGCAAAGGGGGCAAGCGCAGGCGAGAGCATCAAGCAAACGTATCCATTTCGGTGCAACAAGACCAAGACCAGCAGAACGGCAGGGTGAAAGTCATCGTGGAGCCCAAGCCGGCATCACCACCAGAGCCTTTGGCAGGTGAGGACCAACTTTAGTCAGGATAAGTGTATTAGATGTTCCCCTTCAAAATGGCCAATTGTTGGTGCCCTTCCCGCTCAATATTTGGGAAGAGGCCCTGGGCCTTTGCCTATAAATAGGACTAGCCACCCACAAGGTAGGGACATCGAGAAATCAATCGGATCCTCACCTAGAAACCAGTAGAGAGAGCGACTGAACTCCCCTAGCAGTTCATCGCACCAGCCAAGAATAGACCCTCGCAAGGCTGTTCTTCCTTGTACTATACGTCATCCGCCCAAGAGGCAATCCACCACACCACACACTGGAGTAGGGTATTACACCACAATGGTGGCCTGAACCAGTCTAAACCCTGTGTCTCTTGTGTTGTTCCTTTGATTGCTTAGTTCATAGCGAGGCGGTGAGGAGCAGGTAGGCAGAGGGCTAAATCTCCGCCCGCACCCCAGTATTCGAATCTAGAGGGTCTGCCGGAACCCGAAATCCTACAATTGCTACCATCATGTGCTCCGTCGTTGAGTACATGCACTATTCACGTGCCATCGAGGAGAAAAAATATTGCGTAGGTTCCATCGATGTGCACGACTCACTTACGCACTGCTTATCTGATTAGCTCCATTTTCTTGCATGACACGTGCACCTTGATGCTAGATGTCCCGCGTGTTGGGAAAAGGATGAACAAAGCTCACGTAAAAGAAAAGAGTTGAAGAGCATAGATTCCCGACGACCAAGAAGGAGCAAGGAACCTCACGGTGGAGCGTCTGCCAGGAACCTTGCGCATTTTCCCTTGTTTTTGCCGCCTGCCCACCTATAAAAAATAAAAGAACATGAACTCTTCGCTAACCACTAGAAACGGTACATCAAGATGCTAAGTTGAAGATGTTTTATAGTTTATATTGATAACCATGCAACAAGCCACGCATGTACAGGACGCATGCAGCCATGCATGTACACAAGCCAACGCACTAACTCCATCCGATCCAACTCATGCACATACGCGCATAGCATGGAGCACACAACGCACGTACACAACACGTGCATGCACACACACTCAGCCGCAGAATGCACGTGAATAACACATGCATGCGCACACACTCGACTGGCTGCATGGAGGCATGTGCCATCTGCGGCGACGTCCGGTTCGTCATACTACGGCGAAGCTCGCATGCAACGGCGTATACACATCTCTTGCAGCACCTCTTTGTCGTCGTTGCTCAACTACTAGTCGGCGACGAAGACGACCGCAGCCTCGGCCTTAGAGCTAGCACCGATGGAAAAACACGCACACTGCACGCACATGAGAATGTACGGAGTGCCCACGACATGGTGCGTCAAGGTCCAAGGTCAAGGGGGTGCTAAGTGCTAAGTGCTTAGATGTGCTTAGATGAGCTGCTAAGTACATTAAATGGCTTAGTAACTCAAGTCTTCAATGCATAGGTGCTTAGTTTATTGTGGCTAAGCTTGCATCATTTAATTAGCTATAGACTCAAAAGTGTCTTTCCACCATTTCTTCCTGTGGTCACCAAACTAGTCTCTCTCTTCTTAATTAACTTGCCACATCATATTTTATGCCTACGTGATAGGCTTAGCAGCTATACATGGTGGAGCACTGGGAGAGGCCAAGGCTGGTCATAGTGGGGAGTAACTTATACTGTAACATATTACTATGTTACTGTAAACATCCCTATAAATCGGAAAGGAGGGAGTAGTAACATAGACTAGTGTCATATGCAGAGTATGGGAGAACATGATATTTCCCCGTCTGGAACGATCCCAACTTGGCTTCTCACCTTCTTGGCCCAACAAAAACCCCTCCCCCCTCCCGAGTGCGCTTCCTGCCCGGCGCTAGTTGAGCCCGCTGCTCCACATTGATGGCAAGTCAGGGCGACACGACCTCTCAATGCTTCCGCCGTTGAAGCGGCGCGCCGACCGAGGGCACCGCCCGCTGCAGGCCCGACATTTCAGACTATAAAGTGGAGAGTAAATTTATAGCAAGTACTACAATTAGATGACATAAGAAGGTTATAAGGATTTAAATATAGTATTTGTGCTTAGTTGAAGGAGAGAGAAGAGGAGAGAGAAGAGAAGCAGATTGTAAACTTGTAGCCGGTTGTAGCAGGAGCACCAACATACTTTGTGAGACAAAAGGTGGGGCCATTATTAATGATATAGTATTTATACTAAAGGGACTAAGAGACGCCTTAATTACTCCGATTTTAGTTTGAGACAAACCTTGGTGGGGCTATTATTGACTTGGACCTGGGGTTTGGGGGCCAAAGGCATACTATTATACTTGGTCTTACTCGCACGACCGACCTGACATGCTCTACCCTAGCCACCACTGTATCATATGGTTTCGCACTGTTCCAAATCTTAGCGCCGCCACACAATTCTTCTCCAGCCCTCCTTCCAGCGTGCACCGCGAGAAGGGACAGCAGTCCTCCGAACCCCGCCTTTCGTGATCCTGTATGGGAGAGGGGCGATCAGGTTTTTGGGTAGCACACTCCTGTGACTGCTGCCAGCGACGACTTCCTCAACGACAGCCTTCTTCCCCGACCTCGGTAACCTCTTCATCAACAACATGAGTGACAACATCAACCACAGCGGTTCTGCTACCGCTATACAGTATGTGATTCTGTCCTCCTGGTTTAGTCCGCATCATTACTTTGATGTTTGCAATTGTTGTCATGGTCTATTTACTGCTGACTCAGATTAAATCACATAGTAAATTGCTCATATATTCAACAATCCAATACAAAAACCTGATTATAGGCAATATACTCTGAGTGGTTTTGTTGCGCTTCTGAAGCCGCCTACTTTTAAGGGGGTGTAATATAAAAGGTGGCGCACAAGAGCAGTATATTGGTTTCAGATCATGTACTGCTATGACGCAACTAAGGGTAAGCCTGAGGGCGATCTTAATCCTACACAGCAGGAAGCTTTTCAGAACATGGATACCCTCTTCAAAGCCGCCCTGTTGAGTGTTCTTGACGATTCCATTGTGGATTCATATATGTAGTTTGACAGTGGGAAAGAAATGTGGGCTGCGCTCGAGGCCACGTTTGGTCCCTCGGGTGCTGGCAACGAGTTGTACGTCATGGAGCAATTCTGTGACTACAAGATGACTGATGATCCCTTTGTTGTTTAGGAGACTCATGAGATACAGTCACTCTCTAAGGAACTTGAGTACTTTAAGTGTCTGTTGCTGGACAAATTTGTTGTTGGGACCATCATTGCCAAGCTTCCACCTTCGCGGAACGATTTTGCTACTTCTCTAAAAAACAAGAGACACGAGTTTTCTGTTTTGGATCTTATTAGCACTCTTGATTTTGAGGAGAAGGCGAGAGCAAAAGACACACATGCTCGGGTCGCTGAGGGAGCTTCTAGTGCCCACATGGTACACGAGAAGAACTCCCAGCCCAACCAGCCCCAAAACAACAAGAACAATTCTCAGGGGAAAGGCAAGTTTGATGCAAAGAACAAGTTGTCACATTCTACCAACTTCAAGAAGAATTCTCATAACGGAAAGGGATACAAACCTCAATTTTGGTAGCACCGCACAAAATTTATATGGCTGCATCTACCTACTGTTAGCTAAGCTCGTGGTGCTCCAGGTATTCCTACATTCGTAACTAGGTACAATGACCACCACAAGATGAAATTAGCTTATTCGTATGTTGGCTTGGTGAATGCAGTGCGGAACAATCCTATCATGTGTGGAGGAGCAAACAAGCAGTGCAACCGAAGGTGGAAATCAACCAAGGACTTATGAAATTATATATAATCTTCCTCAGTTAGGTCAGTATCCCCTTCGTCCAGATGATCGTGTTTGTCATACCGAGCTATTGATATGTGCTACTATTTTGCAACACCGTTTAAGTGTAGCTACTGTTTCCTATCTTTTCAGATTCAGGACAATGAATATGATTTTAGGGGAACTGCACAATATGGACTCATGTTGAGTCATCTCTATTGCCTCATGTGTTTGCTGTAAATGTGTCAGCATCAATTGCAAGATGAGGCAGCTAGCTAGGTGTGGAGTTGCCAACATGCTCAAAGTGCTCGCAACATTGAGAAGAAATAAGCATGCCCAAGAAATTAATGCGTGCGCAGGGAGGCCCTTTGCTTAGAGAAGCATCGACCGATTTTCATTATTTCCACACTTCTCACAGTTTTTTATTGGTTATAGTATGGTGAATCATTGAGATGCATAAACATGCTGAACTTTTGTTCTTATGAATGTTAGTATGCATACCGTATGTTCGGAAGCTTAGTTTAATGTGAGTGTCTGCATCCAATACCGCATCCTCTAATTTGGTGGATGCACACAGAGAAAATAAATCTCCTTAATTTACTCCATAACCACCCTATTAAATAGGCCTAGTAACAAACCAGGCGCATGCAGTGGCCGGCGGGCACATGCATCTTGCATGCATGGCGAGTCAGCCAAGTCCATGCGCCAGCTCCGATGCAGCAACACAACAAAAGAGAGCGGTTCTTGGGAAAAAGCGAGTAGTTAGTGCAGCGGGCCTTATAAACACAAACAACTCGCTCTCACGCTTCCGTCTCCCTCCCCCCCCCCAATTCCCCCCGCTCCCCAATCTTCCTCACTTGTCCAGAAAACCCCCGCTCACCTTCTTCCTCACTCGTACAGAAAACGCCTGCTCCTCTTCTTCCACTCCTCTAGAAATCCCCAGCCCTCCTTCTTCCCCAGTCGCACTTCCACTAGGCTCGTCTCTGGCTACTCTGCTCAAACCCGTGAGCTCGGCGCGACGCCCCCAAGGAAAATGGAGTCGGCTGGCCTCAGCGCCAAGAAGATGAGGCTCCCGCCAGCGGCGATGCGGGTTGTAGATCCCACACCCGGTAGCGCGGGGAGAAGCGGCAAGCCCCCCACCCGGATATGAGGAACTGGTAGAATCTCCGGTGGACCGCTTCAGCGATCTCCCGGACGTCATCCTTGAGGAGATCATCTCTCTTCTCCCCACCAAGGATTGCTACTGCACACAAGTCCTCTCAACTCGGTGGCGCCCTCTATGGTGCACCGTGCCCCTCAATCTCGACTGTCATCAGATATCTGTCCTTCCTGAATTTGATCTCCTCAGAGCCATCGTCTCTTCTCACCAGCAGGGCCCCATTCAATGCCTCTGCATCCCGACACGCTACCTGCTATCCATACCCGGCAAGGTGGATGCTTGGCTGACATCCCCTGAATGTGGAAAACTCCAGCAATTTGAGTTGTACCATTACCACAAAAGTTTCATACCACGAACACACCAAGAATTCATCCCCACACCACCGTTGTCCATCTCGCGGTTTTCCTCCTCTCTCCACACCGCCACCTTCACCCAGTGCCATCTACCAGACGATCTGGTACAAATGCTTCAACTCCCACTGCTAAAAAAACTTTCGCTTGTGGTGGTTTATTTGTCGGAGGCCTCACTGCACAGCATCATCCACTCCAGTTGCCCTGCCCTGGAGCGCTTGCTGATTGTTTTGGGAATAGAAATCCGTGACAGTTGTCTCCAAATAAAGTCGCCTCACCTTAAAAGCATTGGAATTTGTTTTGAAGGACAGCAGCTCATCATCGAAGATGCCCCTTCACTTCAAAGGTTGCTCCTTGATAATTGTTATACACCTTCACAAATAAATGTTGTCTCTGCACCCAAACTGGAGACCTTGGGTGTAATTTGTGACTCATTTAATAATCATAAGGAGTTGGTGTTTGGCTCCTCACTTTTTCAAGTACCATATATTATCATCTACACATTTGTAATCGTATGTTGCATTTTTCATTTGTGCGCATAAGTTTTATATCATCTTGGAGTACACTTTGGGTACTAATATTATGTTATATGCTCAATGAAGAGTTCGTCCATTGATAGCCTATCAATGCTGCTGGATTCTGTCAAGATCATAGATATCAGAATGTTTAGTTTTGATCTGGACATAATTATTGGCTTGCTGCGATGCTTTCGATCTCTGGAGAATTTATATATAGAGGTGATGATTTCATGCACATTGAAAGCCCATTCATATTGTACTAGAATTAACTGGTCAGCTGTTGTTCTTTCGACATACTCTTTTCTTAAACCTTAATTGTTTTCAATCTTCATGTCTACTTAGGCAGAACCACATGGAGAAAAACATATAACCAATCGGTGGCGTAATAAGCACCAGGATTTTCTCAGTTCTCATTACATTCGTTTGAAGACAATAATGATGGAACGATATGCATCCAACCAGGCAACCAGAAGCTTTGTCACATTCTTCCTGTTCAGTGCGAGGTTACTATTGTCCATGAGACTTAATTTTTACCGCAAGAGATTTCTCACAGACGGACATGTTGAACAGCAAAAAAGAAGTTTCAGGTGGACAAATGGGCTTCTAATCTTGCTCGACTTATATTTACAACAAGTTGTAGTCATCCTAAAGTATTTATTTTTTCACAGGATGTTGATTTTATGGATCAGACCGATCCATTTGTTTGTGACTGCAAAAAAGAGTGGTTGGGTTAGATGTTACCGTCATGTTCAATCTGGGTTTTTGTCTAAAAAATTGATGAACAATTAATCCTTGTGCTTTTCATACCATTTGTATGCTTGAGTTGCATGTTGTTGCCCTCGTACTCCCCTCCACCTATCACTACACTGCCGCATCTTCCACGACTGCTGTTCGTTCCCGTCCGAGGCCTCGCCGTCGTTCTCTGCCTTGGTTCGCTCGCTGTGCCCGCTTTCGTCTGGCGTTGTCAACATGGTCAACAACCAAGAGGAATCAGGAGATGACTGTACCTGGAGAGGCTGACAGTAGGGACCAACCAAGGTCATTGCATTTCGCAAGCAGGTGCCTTGTTATTACAAGCCAAAAAAATACTTCCTCCTAATTGCTTGACAACTAGGTCCCACGCCATTGTCAATGTAGTCAATAAACGAGAAAATTACACAGCGAGCAGATAACACCAGGGACCCAGTAGCTCGCCCAGTTGTTTTTTTATTTCAGAGACAGAGCTCAACTGCGTGTTGTGCGGGGGCTGTGGCCCGTCTAGCCCACTCTTACGCTTTTATTAAGCACATGACGAGCCCAGTTGATATATTTTTTCTTTCTGAAAATGTCTAGCCCAGTTCTTTTTTTGGAGAATACCAAAACCGAGGCCTACTTGCTTTTCTCAGCCCTGCTGGGCTGCAAATCTGTCAAGACGAGGAGGGATGTAAGTAGTAAGAAATGGGCTTCCCCAGAAAATGGGCTATAAGTTGTAAGAAATGGGCCGTAAATTTTTAAACCAAAGCCAACCGACAATTGCATTAAAATATCATTTTTTCAGGATTTTTCTACTCTCTACTCTTATAAAAACCAAAGCCAACTAGCAATACATTAAAATATCATCTTTTCTCCCACAAGATAAACTACTCATACAAATGCATCTTCATGTTCCGTGCAACGAACGGGCATCTTGCTATTTAAGATTCTAAATTTCATTTTTTTTTTGTGGAGAATTGTTTTTTGAATTTTATTTTGATATAATTTTTTGAAAATTATTTTTAACACGAGTCGAAATTTCGTGATTAAAAGAGTTTGGACCCCACCGAAATATGAAAAATTTCATTGAATTTTTTAGTAGTGCCCAGAATATATGGTCTGTAATGATAATAAAAAGAATATGGGCTTCAAATATCCTTAAGAATTAGCAAATGGGCGGTAAATTATTGAAAATAATGGCTAACGGGTTGTATGCTATTTTCCATAGATTTGGAGGCTGACTTCTGGGCATACTAGGTTGACGATGACGCTGTCCTACATTTTTTTTTGACGTGTACGCAAGGCTTTGTCAACTTAGTCAACACACAACAGTGACTGTTGGATGTCCATCCAATGTCCGTCGTGCTTCTTCAATCTCTGATCTTCCTACTCCAGCAGCCTAAACCAGCGCCGGCAGGATTGCCTCCTCCCTCCTCTGGTGGATGGTTGTGCTGCCGCCAGGCCATCCCTCTAACCACCCACACATCCTATTATTTTCCGGCGACATCGGCCTCACCCCATAGCCGACCAGTCAGCGCTCGTACTCCGCTCAACGTGGGCATCCGCTGTTGTGGCTTTGCCGGCTCCGGGTGGTTCTCTTCCTGGGCCTCGCCCTTGTCCATCGCATTTGTGCTCTCGGCGCGGCGAGGTCAGCATGGTCAACAAATAAAAGCCATCGAAAGAGGCTGACAGTAGGGGCGCACACAAGGAAATGCCTCCTTATTACGCACAAAACAATGATTACTCCACCTGATAGCTCGGACCCACCGGAAGTGCCTCTGTATTTCGCGAAAAAATGTTCCCCCTGCTGTCAGCTCGGACCCATCGGAAGTGCCTCTTATTACCCACAAAAAAAATTGAATACTCCCCCTGCTAGCTGGGACTCACCTTGGTGGGAGGCTGACTTATGGGCCTACTAAGTTGACGGGGACGGAGGGCTTTCTCAACTTAGTCAATATGAACGATTCTAGCTCTAGTGACCATACGATGTCCATCCAACGGCCGTAGTGCTTCTTCAACCTCTGGTCTTCGTGCTCGAGCGTCCCAAAGTAGCGCCGGTCGCGCCGCATGCTCCTGCCTCCTGTGGTCGGCTGTGCTGCCGCGGAGGCCTCACCGCCCTCTACTATTCCCACCACCGGCCAGGACCTGCGGTGATGGCAGCCTAACACCAGAGCCGAACCAGTGAACCTTCGTACTCCTCTCCGCGCGGGCTTCCACTGCCGCATCTTCCCTGGCTCCGTGTCGTCCCCTTCCTAGGCCTCGCCGTCGTCCATCGCCCTGGTGCTCTCTGCGTGGCGTGGTCAACGTGGTCAAGGAACGACTTCCATCAGGAAGAGTACTGTACGTGGAGAGGCTGACAACTCGGTCCACGGTGGCCGCAAGGAAGTGCTTCCTTATTACGCGCAAAATAATTATTCCTCCACCTGAAAGCAGGGACCCACCGGACGGGCCATCGTATTTCATGAAAATAATGTTTCCCCCTGACAGCTGGGACCCACCAGCTACATCTTTGCATGCAAGGAAGTGCGTCCGGGCAAAAAAACGATTCACCCCCCTCACTGCTGGGACCCACCACTACATCTTCGCACGCAAGTGCCTGATAGTCGGGACCCACCTGGTCGAAGCGTACGTAGCATTGTCATTCTGGTCGCGAACGTGTACATACATACTGGTCGATGTAGAGGCGCGGACGTGTCGTAGTACAGGTGCGCACGTGTCATAGTAGAGTCGCACACATAGCATGTACACATACATACAACGGCCAGGGTGCAAGAAAATAAATACGGCCACGTACATACATACGGGCGGGGTCTTGAACGCCTACTCGCGCATACGTACGGCCAGGGCTCGTGTACATGGCTGGGTCGGAACAGAGAAACAACATCGTCGTCTTGTTCATGGGGAGCCAACCAGCTGGGTCAGAACGGAATACGTCGTCGTGTTCATCGGGAGAGGTTGGATAGAATAGGCGATGGAAACGAGGCCTGGCGTACCGCATAATGGAGGAAATGGCCTTGTGTTCGACCGACCATGTTCAAAACGGGATCCTGTTCATCGGGAGGGGTCTGGCGTACCGCAAAACGGAGGAAACGGACTTGTGTTGGACCTACTACGGTCGAAACGGGGTCCTATTGATCGGGAGGGGTGTGGCGTATCACAAAACGGAGGTGACAGACTTGTGTTGGAGCGCTACGGCCGAAACGGGGGTCTTGTTTCATCGGGAGGGGTGTGGCGTACCGCAAAACGGGACTCCATGGGATATTGTTCATCACCAACGTCGACCTCCTCCAGCCTCCACAGGCTACTATTCATCCACCGTTGACCTCCTCCAGCCTCCACCTGCGACTGTTCATCCATGGACTCCTGTTCATCCAACCTCCACCGCGCGGTACTCCACCGGCTACTGTTCAACCACCTCTCTCCATGGGCTCATGTTCAACCACCCCTCCACGGGCTACTGTTCATCCACCCCTCCACCGTCTACTGTTCATCGAGCCCTCCACGGGGTCGTCCTGTTAATCCAGCCCTCCATGGGGTCCTGTTCATCCAGCCCCAACCGGCTCGATCGAACGGGGTCATGTTC